>NC_046300.1:64051416-64351416 GCF_004115265.2 Rhinolophus ferrumequinum
AAATTGCACTTTATTTTTGTTACACAAAGGTAACCTTACCCATCATGGGAAATATCTATGTCAAGAATTTGATAAATTTTGTAGAAATAATGATGTCTTTTCAGTTTTGAATAGACCTATGAAATGATATTCAAAATATTTATTGGTTAGTTTTTATTACATGCCAACTATTCTCCTATTGCATCAGGAGAACTCTATTAATTACCCAGATGAGAGTAATAGATGAGAGACAAGCGCATCTATTCACAAAGGCCAAGATTCCTCTGTCTAGCAATAGAAAGAAGTGGGTGCATACCACGTAGGCTATTTGGAAGTTGACGCAAACCTTCTTTCTTCTCCCTGAAAATTTATATAGAGGACTAAAAAATGTTGACAATCTTAATCATAATGATGGCTCTGATTTTGAACACTTATTCTGTGACAAACACCATACAAAGTGTTTTCCATCCTTGATGTTATTCAGTCTTATTATGCCATAGTGGGGTGGTACTGTTTTATCTCTATGAATTTGAAGCTAAGAGAGGTTATGTAACTTAGCCAGGGTCACACAGGTAGGAAGTTGCAGAAGACATAAGCCTAGGTTTACTTAACTTGAAAACCCCTGCAAATAAACAGTGTGCACATGGCTTCCCTCAAGGAAAGATTCACTAATGGCACAGACATGGGGGACTTGCAGCCTTATGAGACTCCAGGCTCCAGGCTTAACCCCAGGCTGTGCATGCTTTAGAATACCATGGTTCTGCCCCTACAGCAATCCCACAGAACCACTCTGAAGGATATTTGAAGATAGGCCAAAGAGCTCAAAGTGAGGCTCGGGCATAGTCACACCTGTGTTTGAATTCCACCACCAGCTTCATGACCCTGATTGAAAGACTTCATTCCCATTACTCTATCTGTAGAGTGGGGAAAATGACAACCTTTACCTCATAGAGTTGTTGAGGGATGAAATGAGATCAAACCTGTGATAATTTGGACTCAGACCAGGTGGTGATGTGGCTATACCAGGTACATATAATATTTCAAAAGTTGAGGATCCAAATAACAGAAGCCACGGCAAGTATAGGATGGTGGAAAACAAAAGGCATACCGCAGAGCTTTGCAGGTCTGATTCCAGAGCACTGTAATAAAACAGTATTGTAATAAAGCAAGTCATAATCTTTTTGTTCATTTGTGTGTTTTTACACTTTATTTATTTTGACATTCAATATTATTTTATATTAGTTTCAGGTGTACAGCATAGTGGTTAGACATTTACATAATTCAAGAAGTGATTCCCCCTGACCAGTCTAGTACCCTCCTGGCACTGTACATAGCTATTACCATATCCATATTATTGACCACATTCTCTAGGCTTTACTTTATCTCCCCATAACTATTTTGTAACTACCAATTTGTACTTCTTAATCCCTTCACCTTTCTCACCCTGCCTCCCAACCCCTTCCCATGTATCACCCTGATAAATCTAGTACCCATCTGACACCAGACATAGTTATTACAGTATTACTGACTATATTCCTTATGCTATACCCTGCATTGCCATGACTACTTTGTAACAATAAATTTATACTTCTTAATCCATTCCCCTTTTCTCTCTTACCCCTAAATGACTTCCCATCTGGCAACCATCAAAATGTTCTATTTTTTTGTTTATTTTGTTCTTTAGATTCCACATATAAGTGAAATCACATTGCATCTGTCTTTCTCTGTCTGATACACTTAACTCAGCACAATACCCTCCAGATGTATCCATGCCACTGTAGATAGTAAGAACCCACTCTCTTCATGGCCGAGCAATATTCCATTGTATATTGGTATCCATTCTTCCATCAATATACACCCAGGCTCCCTCCACATCTTGGCCATTGTAAACAATGCTGCAATGAACTCATGGATGCACATGTCCCCTCGAAGTAGCGTTTTGGGTTTCTTCAGATAAATACCCAGAAGTGGGACTACTGGGTCCTTCTTCATGTGTTGTTATAGCCTTTGTTTTAAAGTCTTTTTTCTCTGGTATAAGTATGGCTTCTTCAGCGTTTTTTGTTGTTTCTATATTCATGAAATATCTTTTTCTATCCCTTTATTGTTCATGTGTGTGTTTGTGTGTGTGTGTGTGTGTGTGCATGTGTGTGTGTGTCTTTCAATTTGAAGTGAGTCTCTTGTAGGCAGCATATGTAAAGGTCTTGTTTTCTTATCCATTGAGCAACCCTATGTTTTGATTGGAGCCTTTAATCCATTTACACTTATAGTAATTATTGATAGATATGTAGTTAGTGCTACTTTATTCATATTTTTTACCTTTATTTTCCTTCGTCTTCTTAAAGAAGTCCCTCTAAGATTCCTTGTAATACTGATTTAGTGGTGATGAACTCCTTTAGGTTTTTCTTATCTGGGAAGCTCTTTATCTGTCCTTTGGTTCTAAATGATAGCTTTGCAGGGTAGAGTAACCATGGTTGTAGATCCTTACTTTTCATCACTTTAAATATTTTGTACCAATCCCTTTGGCCTGCAGAGTTTCTGATGAAAAATCAGCTCACAGTCAAATGGGGGCTCCCTTGTAGGTAACTAACTGCTTTTTTCTTGCTGCTTTTAATATTCTCTCTTTATCTTTAACCTTTGGCATTTTAATTATGATGTGTTTTTTGGGGGAGGCCTGTTTGGGTTCATCTTGTTTAGGACTCTCTGTGCTTCTTGGACTTGCATATTTCCTTCACCAAGTTAGGGAAGTTTTCTGTCATTATGTCTTCTAATAGGTTTTTAACTCCTTGCTCTCTGTTTTCTCTTTCTGGTACCCCTATAATGCAAATGTTGTTATGCTTGATGCTGTCCCAGAGATCCTTTAAACTCTCCTCGTTTTAACTTTTCACTGTTCTGATTGGGTGTTTTTTCCTACCTTTTCTTCTAAATCTCTGATTTACATCTTGTGCTTCATCTAATGTACTATTGATCCCTCTAATGTATTCTTCATTTCAGTTATTATATTCTGTATTTCTGCCTGGTTCTTCTTAAGGTTTCTGTCTCCATTTTCATGTTTCCTATCTCTTTGCTAACATTCTCCCTGAGATCATTGAGCATCCTAATAATCAGTGTTTGGAACTTTGCATCTGGTAGATTACTTGTCTCCATTTTGTTTAAGTTCTTTTTCTGGAGCTTTATTTATTCTTTTAGTTAGGACATGTTTCTTTTTCTCCCCATTTTGGCTGCCTCCCTGTGTTTGTTTCTATGTATTAGGTAGAGCTGCTATGTTTCCCAGTTGTAGTGGAGTGGCCTTATGTAGTTTGTGTCCTCTGGGGCCCAGTCGTGCAGTCTCCCTGGTTACCAGATCTGGGTGCTCCAGATGTGTGCCCTCCTGTTGTAGATGAGCATTGGCTGCTGTTTGCATGTCAGTGGGAGGGATTGACCCTCAGGGTGATTGGTTGTGAGGACGGGCTGATTACAGTGGAGGAGCTGTGGTGCAAGGGTTGACCCTATAGGGCAAAGTTCACTCTAGTGGAACTCTTGTGCCTTCCTACTCTGCCCTCTGGATGTATTGTCCTTGGAGGCAGCCAGGTTATGCTCCAGCTTAGTCCAAAGCTGACCACCAGTTGTGCCAGACCTGGAGCCTCCTGAGAGGGAACTCATTGCAGGCCAAGTTTAGCCACAGCCTGTGCTCTTCCTGGAACCACCTGGTATAAGACACAAAGCAATCTGCAGATGGCCACCAGCTGCACTAGGTTTAGGAGTGTCTCAAGAGGCCAATCTGTGAATTGAGGCTGGCTGTCACCAGGCTTAAGGCTGCTCAGCCAGAGGTATTGGACATGGTGAAGCCAGATGCTGCATGTTTTGGTTTTGTGAACCTTTGAGAGATTTTATGAAAATCTGCAGCCTGAGCTAAGAGAGCTTGTTTGTACAGAAAAGTCTCTGGAAGCAGCTTGGGTGTGCCAGAAAGTTGGGTGAGGTGGAGTCTCCGGGAGTTACTAGGGCAGAGCAGATGAAAGGTGATAGCCAGTGTGATGGAGATTCAGATATGATGTCTGCCTGAGTCTGCACACAGGGAGGGGGAGGGGTTCAACAAAGAAATAATGGTTTCCACCAGTTCCTCCATCTGGGAGAAAGCTGCCTGAAGCCAGATGATTCAGTTCCTCCCCATATGTCCCTGGCACCTTTCAAGTCACTTCCCCAGCACTGGAGCTTAGAGCAGGTGAGTCTGTCAGTGAGTACATCCGTGCACAATCCCTTGAAGAGGAGCGCCTCATACTCCAGCCATCTTCCATCTCACTCAGCCACAATCTCCACTGATTTTCACAGCCAGAAGTTATGGGGACTTCTCTCCTAGGCACTGGAGCCCTGGGCTGGGGAGCCTGATGTGGGGCTGGGATCTCTTGCTCCTCCAGGGGGACCTTCACAGCCAAGATATTCCTCCTGATTTTTAATGGTCATAATGGGTTTTGGACGAGCCTGTTCCATGTCTCTGCCCCTCCTACCTGTCTCGAGGTGGCTTCTTCTGTATGTCCGTAGTTGTAGGTTCAGTTCAGCTAGACTTCAGGCTATTCTCAATGATGGTTGTTCTATAGTTTAGTTGTAACTAATGTGGTCCTGAGAGGAGGTGAACACAGCATTTACCTATTCTGCCATCTTGACCAGACTCAAGTCATAATCTTTTTGTTGAAGGGCCTTGCATTCAATTTGTAAGAAATGCAATATGTGTGAAGTGCAATAAAATGAGGTATGCCTACATAGGGTTTGGAACCACGTAGATTTTAATTCGCATCACAAAGCTAATTTTGCATATTTTCGGATATCTACTGAAGATTTTGCTTAAAAAGGTAATTCCTATCTCTTTCCAAAGGAATGCAATTTAAGCAGAAATGGAATAGGGACAGATTGGAATGTTTTTGACAAAAAGCTTGAATATCTGAATATTATTTTGATAGATTCTTCTGTAGTATGCCATTTTATGGCATGTACTATTAATATTCGTGGTAAATTTTTATGTAACTGTATATCAACATGTTTTCTGGGTTCTCAAAAAGTGTTACAGCAGTTTTTAATTCCCATCACAAAGCTCAACTTGTACTGTTTTTGACTTTGGGCAAGTCCTTAAAATCCTATGAGCCACAGTTTTCTCACATTAAATTGAGACATTAATATGAAATAGAATATGGAAAGTTCTTTGTGTAATGCTTAGCACTCAGTTGATTGCAACAAATGGAAGCTGTTTTACTATTTTCCATAAAAGCTTTATCACTTGTTTATTCATTCATTCAAGAAGTTGTTTGAGTACCTTCTGCAGACCATAAGCACTGTGAAAGGTTGAGGAGAGAGTGGTCCCTGAAATAGGAGCACATGCTTTCTAGAGGTAGAGGCAAATACATTATTAAGCCAATAAACAGAATGATATAATTGCATAAAGATTGTGACAAGAGCTTCTAAAAAAAAAAAACAAACAAACCCATAAAAGAATGATTTGGTGCCCTTCTCTGAAGAGATGAGATTCAGGCTGAAGTCTGAAGGATGGAAGGAGTGAGCCAGGCAAAGAGCAAAGGAAACAGCGAATGCGGAGGTCTGGAGGTAGGCATGAGCTTCACTGCTCTTCCTCTGAGCAAAGCAAAAACATCAGACAGAGGTACAGGCTGAGCTCAGAGAAGTGGGCTGGGGCCAGGAAATGCAAAGTTTGCAAAGGAATTGAGTTTTTTCTATATATGTAGAATAGTCACTTATGAGTTTTAAGCTGGTAAGTGGCACAGTCTACTATTATTTAAAGATGACTTTCATACCTGTGTGGAGAATGGAGTAGAGGAAGTTGTGTTCACAAATGCCGAGACAGGAAGCATTTGCAAGTCAGTGCAGATAAAGGGTAGTGACAGCCTAAGTCGAAGAAGTAGTAGTGCTGCTGGACAGAAACCTTTGAGCATCTTTGGAAATGGAACCCACAGGACTCCTGCATGGACTGTGTGTGTGAGTGTGAAGGAGTAGCAGATGCTGAGTTAGTAAGCACAAGACTCATTTTTTTTTTTTTTTAAGATTTTATTGGGGAAGGGGAACAGGACTTTATTGGGGAACAGTGGGTACTTCCAGGCCTTTTTTTCAAGTCAAGTTGTTGTCCTTTCAGTCTTAGTTGTGTCGGGCGCAGCTCAGCTCCACGTCCAGTTGCCGTTACTAGTTGCAGGGGGCACAGCCCACCATCCCTTGCGGGAGTTGAACCACCAACCTTGTGGTTGAGAGGATGCACTCCAACCAACTGAGCCATCCGGGAGCTCAGCGGCAGCTCAGCTCAAGGTGCCATGTTCAATCTTAGTTGCAGGGGGCGGAGCCCACCATACCTCGCGGGACTCGAGGAATTGAACTGGCAACCTGGTGGTTGAGAGCGTACTGGCCCATGTGGGAATCGAACCGGCAGCCTTTGGAGTTAGGAGCAGGGAGCTCTAACCGCCTGAGCCACCGGGCCGGCCCCAAGACTCATTTTTGATCATAGGTTTTGCTACCTACAGAGGAGATGGCTGTGTATTATCATTTGAGATAAATGTCAAATTTAAAGTATGTAGGGTCAATTTGCATGTGTGAAAATTAGGTGTCGTTTGGTTACTTTATTTGGATGAATTCTGGCATTTTTGTGGCATTGTCCAGAATACTCTTAGTGACTAGAAGTGATGGATGCAAAGAAAAGCAGGTTGTAGCCTGCAACTTCCATTTGCAGTGTCTTGCCAAGATATATTGGAGCCAAAGGAAAAATGTATATACCCATATATACACTTACCAAATATCATCCCATGTTTTGAACAAAGTGGACAAACTTAACGACCGAACAACATTACTATATGGCAGTTACCAGAGGTTGGTGGGAGGAAAGAATGGGGAGTTAGTATTGAAGAGGCACGGATTTGAGTTTGGGCAGATGGAAAAGTCCTGGAGATGGGTGATGGTGCTGGGAGATGGTGCACAGCGATGTGAATGTACTTAATGCCGCTGAACTACACACTTAAAAATGGTTCAAATGGTAAATTTTATATTTATACAGAGGGTGCCAAAAAAGTGTATACACATTGTAAGGAAGGAAAAAACTATATTAATTGTAATTATCTCAACATAGACCGATAACAAAAGATGAATACAAGTCACATTTGACTTCTGCAATTGCAAGAGGAGCTCAAAGTGGTTAGTTACCATCAGTATCCAGACACTTCTCATTACGGCGAACTACTGCTTGAGCATAGATAACATCTCTTAAAATGTGTGTACTTTTTTTTGGCACCCCAGTATATTTTGCCACAATTTTAAAACTTGCAAAAAAAAGACTATACGTAAAGCTTTATGTTGCTGAACTTTTTCAAACTCCAATGCCAAGCGGTACAAAGCCACCCATCAGAGAGCACAAAAGGCTATTGGATCCCAGGAACCACAGGCTGATTGGAAATAATGGTTCTTGTTACGCAATAATGCGGGGCTGTAAAACTAACAGCCAACAACAGTCCATCTTTACTTAATATTTTGATATTTTGTTCATCATTGGTTTTGTGCAATAATTTCAATTTATTTTGCAATCACACATGAAAATATTATCTATCTTGAGTCATGAATGTTTTCAGTATGTCCGGCATAGCACTCAGTCTTGCAGTGGACCAAGTATCTCAGAAACACACCGTTTCTCAGGCTCCCTCGGGGGAACAAGACACATTGCTCCCTGTTGCTATCAAGCCTTCCTGATCCTGTCAGTGATGTCTACTATTGCCCTCTCTTTCTACCCTTCTCCTCTCTCCCCAGGACACAACAAAGGTGGGAAAGAGGTAGGAACCCACTGTCTACATCAAAAGTCTCCTCTCCCTGCCCTCTCTCTTTCTTTTTGTTACTGTCAATTTTTGTACCTCTAACCTGCCCATAAAGGACTTTTATCTCTTTCCTTTGTGGCAAGAAAGTGACTTCATATCATTAGCCCACAATGTACAATTTGAATTCTATGCTCTGGCACCTCTAACGTTGTGGTATTAATACTCAAATCAAGCTTTAGGAGTACAAACAAAATTCCTTTATTTTCTCCCTAAAGTGCCTAGTTTTGCAAATAATAACATTTGGCACCCAGGTTATTACCTCTGCTACAGTTTCCCCAAATCCATTCAGAAATGTGTTTGATGGCTTTATGAAGCCCCTGAAGGGTTAGGAAAGTATGACAGTTTCCAGGAAACTGGAATGGCAGACATATAAAGTGCCCATGCCAGGAGACAAGCGTCTGGTTTCTAGCTGTGATCAGCCCAGGAAGGGCCAGTTTCTTCGCTAGGACGTCGCCTTGTGTGGTGTTTAGAGGCCGGAGCTTGGGAATCAGATGACCTGAGTCTGAACTTCAGATCCTTCAACCCCTCCAAGGACACAGTGGGGTATTACTTATTCTCTCTAAACCTGTGTTCTCTGCTTTACACTTCCTAATGATTATAATCCCCAGCTTACAAGGCACCTAGCTCATAAGGAAACTGAGCTCATCCAAGCTCATTTCTTCATCTTCAAAACGTGATGTTAGGCACTGAGGGTTAATCATGTATCAAAGCACTGGGCATGGAGCCTGGCGTATAGTAGGGGTTCAAAAAATGACAGGTATTATTTTCTCCATTTATGACAGAAAGAAGAATATCTTCCCTGGCTGATTCATAGTTTGTTGAAAGACTGAACTGATGTTGTAAATATGAAATGGTGTTATATATTATAAAGGGTTAGGCCAATATAAGGGATTCTTTTGCAATGATTTCCAAGTATCATTCAGTGACTAAAAAACGATGATTGCAGAGTACTCAAAAAATCAAATCCTTTAATGATCCTCAGCCATGTTGACTTGTTCTGTGACTATTACAGGACCCCACAGGCCTGTTGGGCAATAATTCATGTATTTATCCATTCAGCAAATATTTAATGAGCATCTGTTGTGTACGAGGCATAGTCTGGCATAAATCTAGGGACATGGGGCAGTGAGTAAAACAAATGCAGAATATTTTAGGCTTTGGATAGACAGAGGGTGCCAAAAACACGTATACACATTTTAGGAAAGTAAAAAAACTGTATCAGAATTGTAATATTCAATATATACAGATAACAAAAGATGAATGCAAGTCACATGTATACATATTTTTGGCACCCTGGGTGATAACTATGAAAAGACTATAGATATCCAAATTAGGATTCCAAGTAGATTGCTGGATATAGGGCTTCTAGAGTTGTAGAAAGAGGGAAGCCTGGCTTGCAAATATAAATTCAGGAATAATCACAGTATATATGTTATGCAAAGTCAAGCTGGGCATTATCTTAAAATTTAATCCTAACGCCCAGATCCAAAACATTCTTTTTTTTTTTTTTCCTCTTACAAGGAACATGAAAGTAAAAGGTACATCTCCTGTTTTCGTCCTTCAACGCTGAGGATGGGAGAGTTTGGGGATGGAAGAAATAAGTCACTCAGGAGGACTCAAGAAGATAATCTAATTAAAGGAAAAGGATACTACTCGCTTGTCTTTCTAAATTTTAATTGGGCTTTGAGTAGAAAATCAAATTTTATAAACTTAACTCATGCTTAATAAGTCCTTTAGTTGAACTATTGTCCATTTATATAAAAACATAAAACAATAAAAAAATCCAAATTGTTATAAAATACTCTTTAGTAAATAATGTGATAAAAAAGAAAGCAGCAATCACCCCATATCCCATCCTAAAAAATCACTATTACAGTGATAATATATTTTCTCTGTTTCTTTTCAAAAGTAGTCTCTATAATTTTTAATCAAAATTTGAGTATTGCTATATATTAAGTTTATATTCCATTTTTAGCTTACTCTTTATCAGAAGATTCTTTAATTTTTCAGTATTTGTTCTCTAATATTTAGAAAATTGTATTTAATGTTCAAAAATGTTTGACTTCTTAATTAACAATATGTGTGTGAATATATATGTATATTTATGACTTTTTCTAGTTTTGTTAGAAAAATACAAGTAAAATTATTAGATCAAAAGAGATAAATATATTAATATGTATGATCCAACTACATATTTGAATTACATAATACCATGTACACTCTCAACATTGGGAAAAACAGAACTCGTCTCACAGTTCTCACACAGGAGTATTGGTTATTACTTTCCAATACGTTGGACAAAATATATTGTCATAATCTTTTCTTTGCACTTTTTTATTATGAATAATATTGAATGTGCTTGTTAAGTTTGATTTTCTTAGCTTTTCTACCATCTTAGCAAATATTTATAATTTCATCTTTTCATTTGTAATAGTTAGTTATATTTTTCCTTATTGAATTATCTAGAATTTTCAAAATCGTGTTAATTAACAACACTCATAGTAGCCAGAGTCCAGGAGCATAATTTCTGGGAGCAAATCTATAGTATCAACAATTGTAACCGAGCAGTTTAGGAAAATATTGCACAAGTTATAGAGCAAATGTTTATATATGTTTGAATATGTTTGTCACTTGATAATAGTTTTATCATGGAATCATTTTTACTGATTTCAGTAGAGCATGAATAAGGTTTCCTGTATATTTTGGACTAACTCAAATTAAAAGCTTTTCATTCCAAATAAATTCAAAATAATTTTGTAGATCATATTTTGACCTGTATTTCTACCTGTTTCCATAATTTACAAAACCTGGTTTCTTTGACAAATCAGCAGAGAAATTTCTAAAGCAATGTATTCTTTTTTAACAATTCAAATAAACATAGCACAGTCTTATTACTAATTTCCTTCTTAATAGCACACATCTTGGTGATCCTTAACTAAATTACGTTTGACCAGTTTAAGTAGATAGAAGATGCTTCTGAAGCATTTTTTATATTCAAAGAATATATTATGAAATAGCTTTTATATGACCTGAAATTATTTTTCATAATTTTTAGAATCCTAAATATGTCCTGGAAATTTTATACTCACCCCTTTAAATTTGACTTTTCACTTCATCAACAACATAGGGAGTGTGTGGTAGAAAATATAAATGCTCGATGTTCTGCTGAGACACACATAAATATAGATTTGTGGGAATTACTACAGCTGTCTTGTCAGCGTCATGGCTTTTGGAGCCAAAATTCCCTAATTCCAAAATTATGAGCATGTGACAAAATCTGATTTATATTGCTTTGTGAAACTAGGGCCTCCATACACACACGCTGGTAAACTGAAAAAATGGACTTGGGCAAATTAACATACCTTAATTCATCTTTTAGAGATCATTTGAAAACGTGAGTCTTAGACTCATTCTGTTTTTTTAGAGCTAGAAGCATCTGAAAGACAATATATTTAGTCTCAGAGAAATTTACAATGGAAGGAGAGACAAATGTTTTCATCTGGAGTAAGCAGCCAGTCCACGTTCACTCCCTTTGTCTTTTCTCCCTTTGCTGGTTGGCAAGCCCATCCACTCACATTCCACAATATCTGTGTTGTTTCAGTTTTTAGAGGAACCATTTGGAGTACCGGCAGACTACTGGGAGAATTCCAGTTGTGTTCTCTAAAGAGAATTGTTTCAACTCTCTGAAACAAAGTTTCCTCATCTGTAAAAGGAGGGAGGTGGGGACAAAGTTCCAAAGTTATTGAGTTATCATGTGAGTAAATTGCATTTAAGCCAAGAGCCTACTATAATGCCAGTGACTATGATAGTAGTTATAAAAGGAGTTGATAATTCTTTACTGTTAGATTTCCTCCAGGATGTAAACCAACTACAGGTCCATGCTTTTAAAAGAAAACCCCAACAAATATATCGATTGATATCATTTTAGCAAAATGCTCACAATTATAAAAACACTTGCATAGACATCAGTTTTTCTCGTTAATGTGAAGTAAACATTTCTGGTACAGGGTAGTTTTTCTTTAAATGGGGTAAGCAGAGTATACGGCAATTTAATGTGATAATAGTTATAACATTTTTAATAACACTATTTTTATTTTAATATGTATTCAAAATGTTGGAACACCAAACCCTTGATTTCATGATGATGATACTAAGTTTTCTTTTTAAGTGCATTTAATCGGGGTGGGGGCGGGGGGATCAGGTTGAGTAAAAACAATTAGTAAATAAGAGTAGACATTGCATACAAACATGGCAAGAATTATGAATTTGGCACTTGAGTTACCGTGATGCGGAAAACATTAACCTCAGGGAATATTAAGGAATTAGAGATGATTGTAACTGAGAATCTCAAAAGAGAATATATAATCATTTTATATTATAGTTAAGGATTAAGGTCAAAATGTGGTCCACCAGTGTTGCAAACTGTTCTTTAGTCTTTATTCTTTAACACTTTGTTTCCCTCATTCTTAAAGCCAATTTTTATTTCTTGTTCATACTGTTAATTTATATAATAGATACTTGCTTTCTCCCCAAAGGCAAAAGATTTATCTGGCATTACAAATAAGCAGAGTCCAAATGAACAAAGGTTTTCCTAGGCAGTCTTTATATCATTATGTAATCCAAGATAGGAACCTCAGAATGAAGAGCTAAAACTCCTTTTCCAGATCAGGCAGTAATTGGATAAGTAGTAAACATTGCAAAGCAGAAGTTCAAGACTATCTCAGAATGCAAGTTTCAATAAGGACCTTGCCTTACTCTCACATAAGTCAGTTTCTAGTACTTGAGGTTATAGATTTCTCATTAATGTTTTTTTGATAAAAGATAATCCCCACTAGTTTGGATAAAATATATTAAGTTGCCAGTTTATTGTTCGTTGTTTTCTCAAAATAATACGAAAATAAAATTTAAGTACAAATCAGTTCATTTTTTAAGCAAAAAATTATTTTTGCTAATTCCCAGTTCTAATTTTTCCATAATTTTGTTCTAATTTTTCTGGAATTTTTTCCTATTTGTTTTCACTTTTTGCAACTCAAAAATATTATTGTAAATGTGGTTAAGATTTAGTCTGAGGATATATTTCTTGCTGAAAGAAATATGACTTTTTAACTAAGGTTTCCTTTTTGAAAAAGCTCAAAGCAAATTTATTGGCAGAAATCTCTCTTTTGCCTAAGGCAAAGACTAGTGAAATTATGCCATATGAAAGAGATTATTAAATATTTTATTTTGCATTTTTGAAAAAGTCATGAGCAAACACTTACAAGGTTCTTCTTTACACTGAAGTTTATTTTTATAAACCTTTGTTAAAGCTCTTCTTGTTCTCCTCTTCCTAATCCTACTCCTTTAGCATGTCTTTAATGCTAAGTAAAATTCAACAGATAATTAACCAGCCTCATTTTGCCAGGTTACATGAAAGTCTGACCCTGTACAGTCAGCTCAAATCTCGCTCTATTATGTCCTTGTCTTTCAATATTACCCGTCATCTCAAACCTGTTCTACCGAGGTAATGTGTATGTTTACACAGCCTGTCTTCTAGGGAGCATGTGGCTCTTGACAGAGTGTTGGTTCCTTTATAATTTCAGTTGTTATTCATTCTGGAGTCCTAGAAGTAAGTTAGAGGAATAACAAAACATATTTCTTACTGAAACATCATCTGAAATCTACATATCCTTCCACAAATTCAATTGGTTCAACTAGTGTTTTTTCTGATGTTTGATATGTTAAAATACAGAAATTAATGTTGAGTGCCTACCATACGCCATGTACTGTCATGGCACTTTATATATGTTCTCTTAATTAAAATCTCACAACAACTCAATGTTGTGTTATGAAGTTCATCATACATGGATTAAGTTAGCATGTCTTTTGGAAAGCTTTAAAAAAAATGCTTTATATAGAATGTAGTCTCTTAGGATAATTTATTTAAAAATTATAAGCCATGTGTATGACGGACATTTTTCATTGATCAACCTGGTATTAGCACAGACTTCTGATTTATAGTAACAGATGCCCGACTTAAAAATCATTTCAGTTTTGCCACTGAAGTTAGTTTATGGGAGTGTAGGAAAAGAGATGGTTTGGATAATGATATTCTGCATAACGATCTGTGAAATTCAAATGATGGTACTAAGAGTTCATATGGCCACTCCTCACCCAAGCAAGGTTTGGGACATCGACACAAAATCATGTTTGATTATCCTGACTCAAGCAATCCAAAGCAGGAAAAGCCAGAGAATAGAAGCCCAGTCAATATTTTTTCTAGAGAATTGCTGAAGAGACCAACAAGCACCCAAGGCCAGGAGTGGGGGCCAAAAATGAAGATGGAAATAAGCACAAAAATGGATTGGAATGGGAACGGTTAGAAAAGGGTCTGGATCGATGTCAAGCCCTTGAGTGTTACCCATACCCTCTTGTTGGCACTTACATGAGAAACGGGCGCACAAGTGTGACTCAGGGCTGACTCTAAATGATCCATCGTTCTTCAGGTGCCCTTAGGACTTTGGTTATCTTGTGCCCCAGGTCATAGATTGGCACACTATGACTCTGGCTTACCATCTTTTGTTTAATTAAATTTCGGTTGGAATACAGCCACATCCACTTCTTGACTAATTTTTCTGCTGCATCCCCACTACAGTGGCAGAGTTGGGCACTTGTGACAGACGCCATGTCCCACAGTCTAAAATAGTCACGATAGAGTACTTTACATGGAATGTTTGCTGACTCCTGCTGTAAAGAAATATTGTAAAAGAATACCAAATGTCCTCTTTCCATCTTCTGATCATAGGTATAGATGTATAGATAGATGCATATATACGACGTTGGACAATTAAGTCCGACAAACTTTCCTCTGCGTAAGTGCATACACATATGTATATGTATGTTTATATGTGTATATGTATGTATATGTATATGCATATATGTGTATATGTACATGTATATAATGTATATATATATATATATATAAATAAAATGCGTGTGTGTGTGTGTGTGTGTGTGTGTATTTTGGTAGAAACTTCTTTACATTTGCTAAAAGATCCTCCTTGACAATGAATGGACATTATGCTTTCTATCGCATTTCACTTTTAGGTTCCATATAAAATTTCCAGATTTTGACATCTAGCTTATAATTTTCAAAATACAAGTTACATGTTTGGAAGCGGTCTCACGTGCTTTTTTCATCAGTATTCAAAATAGTGATTATACTGAAACATTATACTGAAACAAATGAGTTGTGAATGGATTTTTATTTCTATCTTAAATATCCATATGATTAAAACTTTTTACTGCTATTACATTTAAGCAAATTTAGCAGCAATCTTATTTTCCTGATATCATTACTATCATTATCACAATGTTTGCTTAGATTTGGGGGTGGGATTTGTTGATATTTAAGATCATTCAGTTAAGAAATAACTCATTATCTATGACTTTGAGACCAAGGAATTTTGTGCATGACATTTATCCCATATGAGACATGAATGAACCTTAAAATGACCTGGACCCATGTAGATACACTTCCATACGGCAGTTCCAATCTTGTCAAGATTCAGACATACCCAGTAGACATAGAAGACCAGATGGAAAGGAGCTAAACTCACTTGATGTAATTAATCTTCTTGGGATTCAAGCATAAGAAAACCATAGTAAGGATTGTATATAGTTTGAGTTAGTTCAGATCTTCTCTTATTAAATAAGTCTGATTCTCTTCTGCTTCTCAATGTGATAGAGTGGTGGTACCAGATTTGTACTCCTGTCATAAACAACCAGAATCTGAACAAAATAGAGGAAATTAAATTAGATAAAATTCAGCACAAGACTGTGCTCCCTAAGAGAAGGGAAATAAAGAAGCAAGCCCTATAATTGCTCTGGATTTCTGTATGAGGCACTTTCTGGACCACAGTGGAGGGAACCTCAGCAAAGCACTACAATCTCCCTTAGTGGAGGACTCAGAGTTCAGAGTTCGATGACCCTGAAGAGTCTGATGGGCAGAGTACAGGACAGAAGGGAGTTACACTGAGAAAGGGCTCCAAAAGTCTATAAAGGGTCACCTTCAGTCCTTGGCACAATTGTTAACTTTTCATGTGAAGGGTGAAAATCTATGAGGACAGCAAAGAGAAAACACCAGTGAAAGAATAACTGTCAGGTGTAAGTGGAACAATTCCCACAGTTCTTCCAAGGCTGGGAGACATTCAAGTTTCAACCAACTAAAATGATACAACTTCATTAAACAAGGGGACATTTGGTAGATATCAAAGAAGGATGAGATGATGCT
The DNA here is from genome assembly GCF_004115265.2 of Rhinolophus ferrumequinum. NCBI lineage: Eukaryota > Metazoa > Chordata > Mammalia > Chiroptera > Rhinolophidae > Rhinolophus > Rhinolophus ferrumequinum. Next base: position 64,067,488 of record NC_046300.1, read on the forward strand.
AATAGGTAAGCTAAATAAGCCCGAAATAAAAGTTATTCTAGACCTGCCTTAGCCAAACCAGACCCAAAGGATAAAGCTTAACTGCTAGCCAGAGAAAAATAAACAAATCTCTGATACTCTTTAACAAAATAAAAATCCATACATTCAACAATATTTAAAATGATCAAAATCCAGTCAGAAAGTACTACACATGCATAGACTAGTATAGGAAGCAGAAAAATGTGAGCCATGACCAGAAAGAAAATTATTCAGTTAAAGCAGACCCAGAAATGACAGAGATGATAGGCTTTGGAGGTAGATAGCTATTACGAATGTTAAATGATTTCCAGGAAAACATGAACATAAAAGTAGATAAATGGAATTTATGAGAGGACAACCAAATGTAACTTTTAGAGATGAAAATACAATAACTAATATAAAAAATGTACTGGCTGTATTTAATAGCAGAATAGACAGTGCAGAAAAAAATAATTCAGATTTAGGGTTCATTTTCAAACAAGGCTTTTACATTTTGTTTATCAGATTCAGTCTGTTTTAGATGGCTTAGTGTTGAGAGTTTCTATGTGTAAAGATTTTAAATACGTGTACTAGGTCTTGATTTGTGGACAGAAATTTCATTTTATAGAAGAGTCTTTTGAATATTTCAGTTCAGAGCTTTCATAACATGAGTTAGATGAGAAATATTTAGCATGTCCATTCATGATAACAGAATCAACAACTATTTTCTTCACTGTTTATTTCTAGACACTTAAATTTTTGGTTCTTGTGCTAAGAGGATATGACGATCTACATACAATGATGAGAATGTTTTTGCTTATGCTTTATAATGATGGAAAATGTATGTACCATGAAATGTGTAACAAAAAGTACTTTGGATGTTTGGAAGCAAAAAGGACATTTCCTCCTGGTTTTGAATAATTTTAATGATCTCACAACCCATTCTATTCACTTTTCCTTTCAATTTCCTATCACATTAATGAGGGGAAGCTTTTAAAGGACTAATTCAACACTGATGAAATTAAAAGAAGTAGTTAAACTTCATGAATTGAATATGTAAAAACATTAACCATTCTGGACTTATCTTACCAAAGTGATCACATTTCTTTAAACGTGATGTAGTGTAGGAGTCAAGCCCACATTATATCACATATCCATCCTAGTTTAAACATATCAGACTGACAACCTTCTTATAATTGCATGTTGAATATTTTCTTAATACATTGTATATTTAACAAAACATTTGATCATTAAATTGGTTTTTAAAATAAATATAAGAGTGAAATGCTTAGATGTTCACTTTTTCTTCAAGCTGGGAAAAGTTTTGATGTGTGCAAAGTGATAGAGGCAAAAGAACATGTCAAATGTATAAAGAGCTGGCAGGGTAGTGGTCCCTTTTTTCACACGATAATGAATGGTGCAGAACTGTCTGCTATACGGTACAAGTAGGTTTGCTGGGCTCTGACTAGGCCTCGAGTGGCACAGATCAACAGCACATTCACGGTGTTTAAACACAGTGTCTCCTTTGTCTGCACTGATGTCAGAGTCATGCACCTGCTGTGACATGGCCGACCTTAAACAGAACACAGGTGGTAGGTTTGAGTCTTCTTAGAGGCCCAAGGGGCCTCATTTATACACCTAGAATCAAGCAATTGGTGACATCCTGTAAGAGTAAGAGAGAAGTAAGAGACCTCAATTACTCTGCTGAATAAAGGTGTTCTTAACATATCATCGATATTCTTGTGTCTCACTTCTAGAGAATGCAAAAGAAAGTCTTAGTTTGACCAACCAGAAAATAAGCTATCAAGTCAAAACTGAGGCCTGGAAAGCCCCCTTTGGGAATGACAGCCTCTTCAACTTAACATTATTATTATTATTTTTAAACACAGAATCTGCAATTCTTAAGAAAATATCCTAAAAATAAGTCTTTTAAAACCTATTTCTCCAAACTCAAGAAAACTGGGAGAAAAAAAAAAGGCAATGAAAACATCAAACAAATGGAGATGTCACATATTTGGTGTTCTGAAGCCTGAAGCCTGAAATAGCTCTTTGAGCACTGAAATTCCACAGACGGGGGTTCTTTAGCCTTCTTTAGTAACTGTTCTAGTATTCATTCTTTATTCTTCTGCTCGATTAAGCTGAACTCTGCTGCTTCAATAGACATGGAGGCTCCAGTCAGTCAGTCTGGACAAACATTCCCAGGTCAGGGCTACCCAAATACACTTTCTAAAAACACTCTATCTGTGATAGCACAGGTAGGCTTGCTGTGCAGAGTGTCAGCCTGAAAAGGACCAGAAAGAGTCAAATCAGCACCCAACGGAAGTGCCTTGTTGTACGCCTGTCCTACGGAAGCCAAATTAATTGTCGAAGCAGAAAATGTCAGCAGAGTAATCAAAATACAACATCAAATATATTAAAATTACATAAAAAGGAACTGAAAGCTGGAATACCCCCAAGAGGGCACAACTACAAATTTGTCCTCAAGACATTCCTGAGACAAAAAGGACCCAAATACTTCTTACAAAAACATTTTGTGGAGATTTTGCTTGCTGTGCACATTCTGTGTATTTTCAGAAACTGTGTGTATAAATAGCATGTCAAAAGAGGGCATTATTTAGGGAAAATAATAGGCATTAATTAAAATATGGACAATAGAGAATGAAGGCCCTTTGGTTTCTAAAATTAGAGGAAGATGATTCAGTAATAAGCAGCTCTGCCATTATTAGTTTGCGGTCGCTCCTGCTAATTGTACCTTTTGTTACCTTTACAGTCTGTCTAAACATAGTGTGCTGGAAACTCAATATTGTTTTCTAGCTGTTCCTTTGTAGAAACTGCTTGGAAGCTTATCGGGCCAAGAAGAAGTGGGAGAAGGGAGAATCCAGTCTTTTGTCAGAAAAGAGCTAAATAGAATACCAGAATAATTTTTGATATCTGTCCTGTATTTCTCTTAGATAATTTTGTTCTGTTGAGAGCTCTCTGAAAAACCCCTAGTTTCTGATTGTTAGACAATTTGTGAAATCTTGTGGGAGGGACACAAATTTTGACAAGTATAAAACTGATTTGCTCTGGTCTATCCCATGTAAAAAGCCATTAGCATGGGATCACTTGCACTTATCCCGTGACACAGTATTGGGGAGGGACTGCTGGTCCATTTCTTACTGGATCCACAGAGCTTATAGCACAGAGATGCGAGTCTTTGTCAAAGTGATTAGTCCATTCATTGTGAAGGTAGGGGGACATCACTGAAAATGAAAGTAACAACACTAGTATGAAATATAAAAATTGGAATTTATACGTTTATAACTAACCTACCTATTCTGGTGTCACAACAGAGGGGCATCTTGTAGGGAGGTGGTTATACTTGCAGTCAGCAAGACTGTCACTTACTGTGTGACTCTGGGTGAATTAATTATCTTCTCTGAGCCTGCATTTCCTTATCTATAAAATGGTGATAACTAGTACCTGGTTTTCCCAGGAGGTTCTGAGAGCATCAAAATTAAAGTGCAAAATACCAGGGAAAGCAGTTTGTAAATAATTTTAGAAACCACCCCAATATTCGGTGTACTGTGACTGTGCTTAATGAGCCCCATACCTGTCTGGATCTCAGTTTTCTCATTTAGTGCAATTTTCTCATTGCACTAGATGAATCTTGACAACTTTTAGTATTTAAAAAGGAAATCATTTAAATTGAATTCTTTGAAAAATATTTTTCAAAGAAAGAAATTTTAAAATTAAACGTGATTTAGGTTAAGACTATTTCTATTCAGTTTTTTAAAAATGCACGGTCCAAGTGGCAGAAACTAGATGGCTGCAACTTTATAACAGAAGAGAAGAGGAGAAGGAAAAAGATCCGTGACTGTAGAGAAACGATGAAGAGAATGGGATGGAGGGAGGCAACTAGAATAATTACCGTCAACTGTAAATGGGGAGGGTCACAGGGGGAGAAACGGAGGAAATTACACCTCTGTTGACTTCTGCCAACACAGCCCCCTTCCATTCTGTAGAACAAAAGTGAGTGAAGCATGGCTGATAATATTTAAGATATTATGAATTCATTTGGTAGACAAAATTTAGACTGAGAATGAGGACTCATCTGTCATCATCGCATCTTGTGTCAAATGCATGTTGCCCTTGGCAATGGGTCTGCTGTTACTAATTTCGTTTTTGTTTAGAAGCTTGCTTTTCCTCCTCGGTTCTCAGAGTTGTTGTACACTGAAAAAAAAAAAAGAAAAAAAAAAAACCTCACAAAAGGAAAAATGTCTTTGATGGTTTTCTGAGAGTGGCTCGACACTATTGTACCTAATGTTGGCACCAACCTGATTGTTTGATGTTTATAACATAGATGAGTGGGAGGAGGACCCCCTCCTTTTTGGTTGCTGCTATTGTTATAAGACTGGATGTGGTTTTTTAGTTAGAGCTCAGAGAAAGAACAGTAGTTATCAGCTTGTGATAATTGGGAAGACCCAGTTTTGTGTTCGCTTTTCAATATGTAATATTTTCTAAAAACTGTCAGGAAAGGTCAATGTCCTAATCAAATTTCAACTGTCTTTAGTCTTGAAAAAATTTTAGATGCTCCTTCTAAAATAAGAAGCACAATCTTGTGAAGAGTAATCGTAGAAAACTCCAATCCTGCCAGGAATCCCTCTGGCTAATTACTGCATATCCTGAACAAGAGCAATGTTGTGAAATGGAGGACCCTGAGCTACCCTTTAGTAATATACTCTTACAAATGGCCTTTTTGGAACAATCTTCCTGTATATATATTTCAGATTTTTTGCTGTTGAGTTTGGATTCTGTGTACAGCAAAATGTCTATCTTGCTCTTCTCTCATAATTTTGCTGTGAAGACAGCAGAAGATCTATTTTAAATTATTCAGAAGCTTTAGATAGAAACCTAAGCAAATTAAAATGTAGGCCAATATAGAGGAAAATGATAATGGGCATATAAGTGTTTGTAGCTACTGTAGCTTCCATTGGGACGATCATAAAATTAATTTCATACCTTGCACAGTAATTTCAATGGGAACAATTTCTGAGTTCGTGGTCAAACTTGTTTCCAACACTGATGGAGATGAGCACTAGAGAAAGTATTGAATTTTCTTTCTAATTAGCTTTTTCTTATGAAATAGCTTCTTAATAATTTCCCTTCATGCCCAGTACATAAAGGTATCTATTCCTTTTAAACTGTATGTGAATTTAATTTATATGCCAATGACGTTTAATGCATTGTCTTGTCTGCATCTCATTACTGTCATTAATAAGCACCGCAGTACATCTAGTTACAAGGTTAATTGGGACAAATCTGGACTCCTTCTTTGTACTGTAAATATGCTATATCTTAGCAGTGTAGTACTCATGAGTGCGTGGTAAAAGGTATAGTATTTTGCATTACATTTCTCCTTCTGTTGTCATCCAAATCAATCTAAATAGAATGGGAAGAGATTTTTCTGCATATATTGTGCAGCTCTTGATCAGTTCCTTTTTTTTAACCAGCCACATAATTTTATGGTTGATTTAAATAGAATTGCTACTCGTCTGCATGGTCTGTAGCCCCCCCACCCCATCCCCACATACGCCTCACCCTCATTTAAACTGGTTAGAGGAATACATATCACGAGAAGAACCCCTTGCCATGTAGTAAAATTCATAAGATTTTTCCATGAGAAAGTTACAAGCCAAAGATTAAATCTCTGTAATGTTTGGTATCATGTGAATATCTACTGAAGTTTACATAGTAGAAGCTAGTAGCTTTTTTTTCATTGACCCAGGAAATTCATGTTGGAATAAGCCATTGTCCAAGGATTCTGCTTTTGAGAATGAGACTAGCAAAACCAGCTGGCAAGGTTCCTACACATCCCCCTCGGACACCTGTGACAGACATCACTGATTGGCGATGACCGCTTTTCTATTAAGCCCAGACCCAGCCTCAGAATACTTTTATATACACTGTTCCAGGCAGCAGCCTGGAACAAAACCATCAAACATCTTGGTACAAGAGTAAAACCCAGCATCCTTTCCTCAGTAGGGAGACCTTACCCCCAAGGATTTCACCCCTTTGCCAATGTCATTCACCATTGGGTTTGGTCAGCCTACTTCCTAGAACAAAGACATTGTCAGGTGAAATTGATTTTGTACTCATTTAAAATTGATGTTGTTTATTAACTTAAGGAACCCTAGGCAGAACAATCATTCTTCTGAAGTGTCCCTTACATAGTCTTTCCCTGAGGCGATCATCAATTTGAGGCCACCTTATCTAACTTTCTCCTTATAATGTACCTTGAATCCTTCCTTAATTCAGGGCTTTAGGAAGATGTATTTATCAGGACTTTTTGTTTCCAAGTAACAGATAACAAACTCCAATTGGCTCGACTAAAACATGGGAATTATTTTTTTAATGAAACAAAAATCTAATAATGATCCTGACTTCCAGCATAGTCGGATCCAGGGCCTCAACCAAGAGTCTCATCTCTGCTCCTCTCTGTCCTGCTTGTCTGCTTCCTCTGTGTGGCTCCCTTCCCAGGAAGCCTGTTTTCTCCACAGTGACAATGACCAGAACTCAAGATATTTAGGATTATGGACACTTTGATCGTCCTCATCAAAGGGGAGAGACTCTCCCTCAAAAGGATTCTGGCTGGTTCTTGTGGTCACATTCTCACTCTTAAGTTACATGTCACCTGCTTTAAAGCCAGTCTGGCTCACACTTTGTATTTGAAGGTCCTCCCCAGCTCAAGAGCTCTCCGTAAGAACCGGGAGGCCTCAGCTGCGGCCACACTGCAGGTCAGCTTCTCAGGCCAGTCCTGCTTTTCTCACTGCTTTCCTCACGTGTATCTCAGTAGTGCTCCCCAATAAAGCATCTGCTGAGTGGGAGTCTATTTCTAGGAAATCTAACACAAGACATACTTGAATTTTTCAGAACATTCTTTTGATATTCGCCATTAAGATTTTGTAATGTAGCAAAATGTTGGGCTCTTACACGGCCCAACTCTTTAAAGTCAAAGTATCCTCTTTCTTTTGAATATCAAAAAGAGATGACGGAGCTTTAAGCCCAGGAGATGGATGGTGTTGGCTTTGGTCCATTTAACTTCTCCACGGAGTCAGTGAGTTAATGCATGAGGATAAGCCTCACTTAAGACCTCCAAGTGTTTTTCCTACTACATAGTTATTGCCCCCAAATTATTCCCTTTCTGTTATCAGCCCTTAGGGTTAGCACTGTGACTGGAGGTTTCTGTACTGGCCAATCTGGCACTGATTGGAAGAAGGGTTTAAGATAGTCAGTTCCAGGACATAGGTTACATGGGAAATGAAAACAAATTCCCTGTCATGTCAATACCAACCACAGTAACACTTTCTGTGAAACTGTATCACACATAAATAGAGCTTGTTCTACAGACTTTGTTTATTGTCATAATTCTCATCCAAGAAAGAGACTAACAGTTCCAAAAATTCATTGAGAGACAAGCAGGAGAGAAGGATGAGAGGCCTATACACTGTCTGAAGAGCCTCACTGGTGAAAGAGCTCTGGGTGCCATGCCTCGCTCGTGGTCCACGTCCTAAGTAGCGGGCTCACCAAATGTGTAGTAAACCGCTAATAGGACAGTGAAGCTGCCTCACGTGTCCCCTTACACACCCGATGGCTTTTGTTGTGCTTTCACAGTTATTTCTACTGACTGTCACTGATTTTAGCATAATAGCCCAAAGTAGGAAAGACACCCAAGTAGACATTTCCACACTCACCACAAGTCAACGCAGGTCACTTCATGTATGTAGGAGAAACAACAGTGTGTTTCCAGAAGTGTGCCGGTGCACTAAGGTGCCCTGATTTGATGGTAACTCTGACTAAAATGGAGAGAGTGACTGTCTTTTAGTGTATATTTTCCAAGAATCACTGTGCAATGAGAACCACTATTTTCATAAATTATCATTAACGGTAGATATATTTGGATGAAATATAATTATTTCCATTAATTAGGAAAAACAGTTTTCCTCAAGTACTCTGAACATCTCTGATGTAGTAGTATTATAGTCAAATTGATTGTGCTTTTTCTCTTTAAAGATGTTTTAAAATATGCTGATATTATAAAAATATTAAATGAATACAGATCAGATTTTTTGCTGTGTAAAAAAAAAAAATCATCCTAAAATGTTCTCTCTCTATTTTGAGACTCATCAGTTTATTATCTCTTCTTGCTTTCATTCAGGGAAGTTTAAGATGAAACGACACACAAGAAGAGATTGTGGGAGCTTAGGTAGAGATTGTTGGTGTATTACCCTCATTAAGGGAAGATACTAACATTTTTGCAAAAGTATTTGAGCTGGACACAGGGAAGGCTAAGTAGAAGTATATGGCCGTGATGGAGAACCTAAAGCGAGTTCATAACCTAAGAAGCCTAGCGTGGCCTTGCAGGTACCTGAAAAGCTTGAACAGGGGCATAGAGAAAATAATATTTTATTTAACTTTATTTTATTTTGTTTTGTTTTATTCTATTTTATTCTATGCAAGCCAGTTTATTGCTGTCGGAAATACTAAAAGTATTTAAATATTTAGATAAATAATTATTACAACTCAAATTTCTGCCTAAAAGACTCTAGGTTTTTAATACATGTTATGTCTCTTATTTAGGCCATTCAGTCTTCCCTCCCCAAAGCAAGGAAAGATCTTACAAAGAAATGGGCAAAGTAACTTTCTCAGTTTCAGTTAGTAAAGGCGTTTTTACTGTAATGTGTCTTTTTTATGCTAGCCATACTAGCTGACTCTAGGAAAAACAATAAAAGACGAAGTGCTGCATATGCTGAAATTAAAGAGAAATGTATTCATCTGAGAAACAGCTTTAGATCTTGAAATACAGCTCTATGAGTAACATACATAAGCTATAATTATTTGGTAATTAATGCTCCCAAATTAATCCCTTTCCTAAAGAACCTCTAGTGGTTCTTATGCTCCAGTTGACACAGAAAAACTAGATCTTGGAGGATTTCTCTGTAAACTCAGAGAATGATCATCCATGCAAGTTTCCAAGGGCCTACAAATAAAATCTAATCAGGTCTGCAAGCAATCAGGTCCAGCCAATCAGAAATCGAGCTGTTGGGCAGAAAATCAGAATTTAAATAAAAGTTGCAATTAGAACCCACAGAACTGGCATGACACTCATTTAAGTTCTCAGTGCTGAGAGACAGTACGAAAATTATTTCCAGAGTAGGAATAAGAAGGGCTGGTGAAGATTTTTACCTCCTGATAGAATATTGAAAATTATCTTCATCAGTGGGTTAATTGGCTTAATTTTCCTTCAGATGGTAACTTTCAAATGCTTGGTCTTAATTAGCATGGGTAAATGAGAAATGTAGGTGGTTCACACTTTTCAGTTTTCTTGTTCTCTAGAGATTTTCATTCCTTTCCCTTAAGATATTTGAAATGGCTGAGGGCTACATTGATTAAAATAAATTATGCCTGTATTTTACACCAGGAAAAATGTAGATGGAATTGACTCATGTCGCCTCAGAGTTCCGTGAAAAAAATGCTACCCACAAATATCATAAAGGCGAAAGTCAGTGTGAGCTACTTAAAATAAACCTTGTATTTAGTATGCTAAAAATAATAAAGCTGTAATTTTTCGATATTGTGTTAGATGACGTATGATATTCAATTGAGAAAGTTAAAAAAATCAGAGGCACTCTGAGTATTTAATAAAGTGTATATAGAGAAAAACTCATACTATAAAGGAGGGCAGAGGAATAAAATAAGAACACTATTGTTTGTTATTCTTAGGTTATTTTCTTCAATTTCCGTTTGTCTCACCCGTAAGCACCCCAATTTCAGGTTTACCTCTAACAAAGAAATAATCAGCACCTAACATTAAGTTTTTAAAATCTGAGAATAATTTTTAATTTCATTAACTATCACACGATATGTAATTTCTTTCCTTTTTTCATATTAATCAGTATTTTATTCTAAACAACCTATTACTTAGGGACCTCTCATGTAGAACAGTCTTTCAGATTATGGAATTTGAACTAGAAAAAGTACAGTTTGAGTTATTTGGAACAAATTGTGTAATAGTATCAGAATTCAGAAAATTAAATACTATCACACTGTACTGTGTAGCTTATATAAAAATTTTTATAAATTATGTAACAAACTTAAGACTTTCTCATTTCATTTCTGTTAGATTCACCTATGAAAACTCTAGTAAGGTGGGTAATAAAGCGAAGGATTTATTTTTAAAAGTTTAAAACAAAAATGATTTTTGAAATTTGATTAATAAAGTATGTATTTTTCTTCTGTTGGCACCTATCTGAATAAACAGTAATTAAAATACAAAAATCACCCTAATTTTCTTTTCCTATATTCCAAAATTAGACATAAAAGCAAGCAACTATTTTTCTTTATAATTTTACACTAAAATTTTAATAAAATTCATGTTTTATTTATTTATAATAAAATTCACATACTCACTTATAATGGAGTTGCAAAAAATTGTAAGTATATGGGAAGGACATGTAGGTACATGAACAAACAAGTTACTAAAAATTATGTATATGATATAAACTAAAAATTATTTAAATAAATAGATATGTATATATAAAAAGAGGGAGAACAATAAACTGAGAAAGAGAGGAAGACAGATAAATTGTATGAGAGAGAAAGAGAAGGAAAGAAACTTATACTAATATATTAACAATGTTTACCTGTGGCTCCTCTGAGGATTAAAGATTTATTTTGTGTTCTTCTTTGTATTTTTCTGTATTTTACAAATTTTCTGGAACAAATGTGTTTCTCTTTTAATTAGACAAAATGTTATAAAAATGTTCCCTTTCTTTGCCTTTCCATGGAGAAATAGGATCAATGTGGTTTTATCAGCTGTAAGACTTTTTATTCTAGAAAGACTGCTGCAGCCAGGTAGGCATGCCGAGCACTCAACATGGAGAGCACATTTTCCCCTTCTGCCTAATAGCATCTCCGTTTCCAGATTGCTCCCCAAATAAAAACAAGCATTGAACTTCCAATCAGTGATGATAATTTAATTTTCCTCTCAGCTGTAAGTACCAGAAAACAGTCAGGCAATCAGTGAGAAAAACGTGTTCTCCTGGTTTATTTTTACATTAAGTAATTACCATTTTTCTCTCTAACTATAAAATGAGGTCTAAAAAGTATAGGCTCAGCTGACCTAACTGTGTAGGACTTCTCAGAGACAGAACTCTGTGTATGTTTGGAGGTTAGATGGGACAGAATGGAGGAGCCAGATCTTTAAGTAAAACGTAGAATTGACTGAATTCTTATAAGGGTTCTTCATAATGCAGAAACTTTAGGCCTGACTTGTGTCAGAGAAAATTATCAACGACTTGGAAATGGCAAGAGATGCCCAGGTGTCTCTCAGTGGAGTGCAGGGCATTGCTTAGTCAACCTTGGGGTCTAGGATTTTCCAGGGGGAGGCTTGCACCTTTGACGGTCTAGCGTCTAAGCTATTTTACAACTCTGTCGAGGTAGAGGTTAAGTTGAAATGATTTTTGTTAGTAAGAAAGTAAATGAATTTTGTTCAGTAGAGTTACAATTAATTTCCATCCTGTTGAACACATGACCCCAAATGTTACATTTTGTGGCCCGATGGAACAGTACTTCGTTTTGCCTAACTGTACTCATATGTATGTGTATGTATATTCCTGTTACTGATAATCTCGTTTGAACCAACTGTAATGTTTTACTGGTTCCCTCATTAATTGATTAAATACTTTTGTCACGTGTTAGTTTTATGGTTGGATAAAAATCACGTGTTTAACTTTTTGAAAAATCATATCTTAACTCCTGGAATGTATTATTTGGTGGTTATAACGAACAGATCAGAGCAAAAGGTGGTCCGCAGAACTCTGGGGCTCTGCGGAAGTAATTTAGGAATCTTACAAATGTTTGATTTGGATTTCACATTTGGATGTCACATAAAAATGTAAACACATTTTTACATTTTTTTCAAATGATAATGAACAACAACAAATGTCCTAAAATGTGTTAAATATCAAGTTTTTTCACACTGGATGTCACTGACGCATTAACTGCAGTTTCCATTGAATAACTTCATAATATGTAAAATGGATTTGAGCTCATAAAATAAATCTATAACATACTGCTTTTATTTGCATATGGAGTTATACATAAGAGGTCATTAAGAATATAAAAGATTCTACTTTAAAAAAAAAATATTCTAGATATACCCACCTTTAATCACTGCAGAATGTAACTAGAGCAGGCTTTATCAATTTCAGCGCTATGGAAATTCTGATCCAGACAATTCTTTGTTGTAGGAACGCCATCCCGTACATTGTAGCACCCCCACCCCAGTTATGACAACCAAAAATGTCTCCAGACATTGTCCCCTGCAGAACAAAATTGCCCTCAGTTGAGAACCACTAAACTAAAGGAATGAGAAAGAAAAAGGAGAAGGAGGAGGAGGAGGAGAAAAACAAGGAACATTTGTAGGAGGCAGTTTGACATAAAAGGCACTAGGCCATGTGTCAAAGATCAGTGTTGTAATCACTGTCCTGTTTGGAATAAGCTCTGACAAAATGGTCACACAAATTAAATTCTCTTGGTTCTCAACTTCTTCATTTGTCAAAGAAAAATAGTAGACTTAATGATTTCCAACATCACTTTTAGCACTATGATTCTCCACTTGGCGCACAAAAGCAATGAACCAAAAAGCTCCTTGACAAGTTTTCAAATTTGCTAAAATACTCTCTTAAACAGCAGCCTGATGGCCTATTTCAAGTTGTCTGTTTCCTGTGCTAAGGGGTGAAATACCTAGGAACACGAATTTAGCACTTGTGAGCTGAGAAGATCACATCCTCTTCTTTGAGGCCTATGTGAGTACTCGGGATGAGTAAGGTCTAAAATCTAGTTGTACATTATTTGAAAGAAAACATTCCTAATAATTCTGTTGGGGTTAAGTCCAGCAGAGACAAATATTTTTTAAGTTATTTTTGTACCACTGGCAGCCAGGGTTCTTTAAACTCAGTGACATTATCAGGAAGGTATATTGGTCTAAATGTATAGTTCCTGCTGAAGATTTAATAGGATTAATGTTGATTGAAAGGAAAAGTTCAGAAATGTAGCACCTGGAATTTTTTCTTGTTTGGTAACTGCTTGCTTAAGCTTTAATAAATCACTTAGTAATTCAGTAGCATTGGGTCTTTTTATTAAACGTGGGATAACACAGAAAATAGTAAGAAACTCGGCAAGCCGCTTCTCCTGTCATCCAATGGGCTGTTTCTCCAGGCTGAGTCCTTTGATCCTGACCATTTAAGAGACCTGCCTGACAATGAAGAGAACAAATGTGACAGGCTGGATTAGGTTCCTGTCCCCAATTCCTTAAAGTCAGCAGAGAGGATCATTTATTAGAAACAGCAGTGTGTTGCAAAACACTACTATGATGGCCGAAGCGGAGATCTGAAGAACTGCAAATGCTAAACTATTCTGAAGAGGTAAACTACCTTGATCAAGAGGGTCTCTCCTGTGAAATATACTTGAAAATCTGCAAGGATTCCTGGGTTGAGGGTTCTGATGCTATTACACTTAGACACTTAAAATGACAAAGCAGAGTTTTGTTAAAATTTCCCCCCTCCCTTCCTCCTTCTCCTTCTCCTGCAAGCGTGGCAAGAAACATGGTCTGAATTTCTCTCCCCACAATAATTTTTCAATATCAGAATCACTTCTATGCCGGTAGGCAGAGCTTTTAACCATTCCCAGGCTAAAGTTCTCATAAGACAGCGGAGTTATTTGTATGCCCTGAACAACACAAGTCCATTGTCTTGGATTCTTGGCATCTTTAAGAGCTCAACTGCAGAAAAGGATGAATGTGAAATTATGAAGAAAAAGGGTGCACCTGCCTAACTGCCAGCATCATCCAGAAGGACACATGATTAACTGAGTAACGGATCGCATACCCTGATCATCATCACAGTCAAAATTTCCTAAATAGGTTAATTCAGATTGTCCAAGAAAATTAAGAAATAAAACTTATACTATTGCATTAAAAATATAGATGGTAAAGATATTAATAGTTTGTGAACAGTTTAAATTCTTCAGAAAGTTACTCCACTGGCCATTCTACACTCAGTTTAAGACAAATACGAATCATGTGACTCGTGTTGTTGATCATAAAATGTGATCAGATTGAAGAAGTGGGTTAGGAAAGCGTCCTAACATCTGAGTTTTCACTAAAATGGCGTAGCATAGTCTAAGTCTGTGGTGGCAGACAGTTCAGAATTTTCTATATTCAGAGTTGATCTGTCAAGCATTCATTTTTGTAGTCATCCATTCACTCATTTGTTCAAATGTGATTAGTTAGTGTCGACTAATTGGTATTTGCACAAAGTTTTGAGGTTTAAAATATGTGCAACTTCCATATTTTCTCACTTAGGCAAAAGTACTGAACAAAATGTTAAATTGATACAAGCATAGTAATGTCTAGAAATTAATTGTCATTAAAATGTCCCAACAGTCTCTATGATTTTGCAAGTTGTAAAGTCCTGGCTTTGGAAATATTGTAGGATGTCTTGATTTCATGTTAACTGCAAGTACATTTGTGTCAATCAATGTAGATCCTTTCTTTTTTTTCAAGGTTTAAAATATCAACATTTAAAATTAACTGTGTTTCTACATACCAAAAACAATCAGAAAACAAAATTTAAAATAGAAATTTTATACTGTTTATAATAGTATTAAAATATATGATATACTGAGGAATAAATCTGACAAATATGTGAGACTCCATCACATTGAACACTATAAAATATTGCTGAGGAAAATAAAAGAGAAATCTAAGAGAATGGAGATATATACTTGGTTTATTGGTCAGCAAACTCAATATTGTCAAAATCACGTTCCTTAAATTGACCTATAGATTATATACAATCTATTCAAAATGTCAGCAGGTTTCTGTAGAAATTGATAGATCATTCTGAATTTCATATGGAAATGCAAAGGGCCTAGAAAAACCAAAAAAAAATTTTGAGGAAGGAAACATCAGAGGCTTAAAACTACATGGTTTCAAGAATCAGTAATCAAAATAGTATAGAATTGGCTTCAAGACAGATAAATAAATCAATGGAAAAGAATCAAGTTTAGAAGTAAACCCACATATAGATGGACCACTGACTTTTGACAAAGGTGCAAAGACAATGCAGGGGGTAAAGCTTTTAACAAATGGCACTGGACATCTACATGAAAAAAAATGAACTTGGAATCTAACGGTTATTGACAATGGAGATTTTATAATATAAACATGTGATTCCTCTCTTCTTACTTGGATATCTGAAATAGGCCACTAGTGTAGAATTTTGTGAAGGCTTTATATAAGTCTTCCATTCAGCAAATATTTATTGAGTAATTATACAATGCCAGAGAATGGAGCTACAGTGATGAATAAGATAAGCACGATCCCTGATCTTACAACTTCGGATATAGTGATATAGACACAATATATAAACCATCACAATGCTAGTTATGTAATTAAAATCATAAGTTCAATTGAAAATTGCAAGTTGTTATGAGAGCATGTGACTTGAGACCAACCTAGTAGAAAGAGTGGGGAGAGCAATTAGGAAAGTTTTCTTAGAAAAAAAGACATTGAATTTGAGACCTGAATGGAAATAGCCAGGCAAAGAGTGTGCAGTAGAACATAACTGGAATCCTTGAATTTATAGAACCAAAGGAACAACACAAGTCTTAAACTATAAGCATCTAACTTTGAAATCATTAGAAGAAAGCCGTTATTTTTATCGTCCATCGCAGTGCCAGTGTATATCCATTAGGCACAACTCAGAAAAGATAAGGTTTTAAAAAATATCCTTCACCTCATCAGACTTATCAAGAATTTGATTGATGTATACTATTGGATATGATTTTGCATGTCTGCATTATAACAATATAGTTATAATTTATAATTGATCTTATTTTATCTTTACATTTTAATTTTAAGACAATTCTACTAAGATTTTGAACAAAGAAGATATTTCATTTAACTCAATACTTGGGCTCTCATTCAATTTTTTTTTATTTTATTTGAGAAATTCAACATTTTCAACTGTTCAGTGGTTGGTTATGGATGGATGATCACTGAATTTTTGAGATCCTTATATTTTAGAAAATAGTTTGGACAATGTTTTGAGTAATTTGTTGAAAAGAGCAGAAACTCACCTGAAAAAACTCAAATGAGAAGAACAAAAAAATTAGAAAAATACATGAAGTCCTCAGAAAAGCTCAAAATGCTTAAATTTTAAAGAAGTTTCCCTTCTTAGTGAAATAAAGTCCTCCTAAACTGTTGATTATTATGTGTTATAAATTTCAAATGTTCAGATAATAATTTTGGTGAGAAATATGCCATCACTAATTACAAAAGTTCATCAAGTTGACTATTTTAGGGTGACACTCTGGAGCACTCAAAGTATATATTATATTCAAAGGTTTATACTGTATACATTCATATAATGATCACTCCAAACAAGATAAAGAATATTTTTCAGAAGATTGCCTCATACTACTTTCCAGGCAATTTCCTTTACAACTACTATCTAATTTCTATCACAATGGATTAGTATTTTGTATTTGAATTTCACGTAAATGGATTACACAACATGTGTTTGTTCTTTAGGTTTTGGCTACTTTTGCTTAACAGAAAGTGTCTGATATTTTAGCATGTTTAAGTATTCATTCTTTATTGCTAAGTGGTTATACACTGTATAGATATACCACTGTGTCTTCCACTTTTCCACTGTTATGAATAATTCTACCAGGGAGAGTCAGATATGTCTGTGTGAACACAAGTTTTTATTTCTTTTGCATGAATATCAAGAGGTAGAATTTCTTGGTAATGGTGGTCACAAGTAAAAACATTTATAAGAAACAGCCAAAAAACAGTTTGCCAATTGGGTTGTATCATCTTACGTTCCTAGCAACAGTGCTTGAGGGTTTCAGTTTCTCCATATTCTTAACAAATGGTTTTGTCAGTCTTTTTTACTTTAGTTTTTCTAATGAATGATAATTGTTAACTCATCATGCATTTTTTCATGTGTCTTTTGACCTTTAATTTATTTTCTTTCATGAGGTATCTGTTAAAGATGTTTTTGCTCATTGTTTATGAAGCTGTTCTTTTATTGTTGATCTTTAGGAATTCTTTATATATCTAGATATAATTCCTTTGTCAAATATATGTACTGTGAATGTATATAATCATGCATATATTCATATATATGTGAATTCATATATACAGGTGTATATATGTATTCATAGTACATATATGGTGTACAGTGAATATGTACGAGGTGTGATCACAAAATACGATGAATGTTTAAATAAAAAAGTGTATTACAGTAAAAAACACATTGTCATTAATCCCCTCAAAATACTCCCCCTCACTTCAAACACACTTATCCCATTGTTCTTACCACTTCCTCAAGCAGTACTGGAAGTCCTCTTTTGTGAGTGTTTTTAGTTGTGCTGTTGTGGCTGCCTTAACATTCTGAATCGATTCAAAACATTTTTCTTTCATGGTCATTTTGACTTTGGGGAAGAGCCAGAAGTCGCACAGTGCCAGATCTGGTGAATAAGTTGGATGAGGACACACCGTAATATTTTTACTTGACAGAAATTGCCGTACCAGAAGCGATGTGTGACACAGAATATTTTCTTGATGGAGGATGAAGTAAAGACACTCACAAAAGAGGAATTCCAGAACTGCTTCAGAAAGTGGCAAGAATGATGGAATGAGTGTGTTCAAAGTGAGGGGGCGTACTTTAAGGGGATTAATGGCAATGTGTCTTTTACTGTAATAATTTTTTTATTTAAGCATTCACCATATTTTATGATCACACCTCATTTATTCACAGGAATTGTCAAGCATTTGACAAAGGAGATATATATGTATATATACATATATGTATACACACACACACACATATATATACACACACACATATATATATACATACACACACACATATATATACGGACATATATATATATATTCACATACATACATACATACATACATACATATATATGTATATCTTGCTTATTCATTTTTTAAGTTATCTCTTTTTAAATTAATAGACTATATTTTTTTAGAGCAGTTTTAGATTTACAGAAAAATTGAGTGGAAAGTACAAAGAGTCTCCTATAACCCCGCAGCCTCTCACACACAATTTCCCTTTTTATTAACAATTTGCACTAGTGTGGTATAGTTGTTATAATTAATGACCCAATATTGATAAATTGTTATTATTAAAGTCCATAGTTTACATTAGGTCACTATTTGTGTTGTATAGTCTATAACTTCTGATAAATGAGTAATGACATGTAGCCACCATTACAGTAGCGTACAGAATAATTTCACGGCCTGAAAATCCTCTGTGCTCTGTCTATACATTTCCCTAACCTCACACCCCTGACAACTGCTCTTTTTACTGTTTCCGTAGTTTTACTTTTTCCAAAGTGTTATTTATTTGGAATCATATAGTATGTAGTCTTTTTAGATTGGCTTCTTTCACTTAGCAATATGTAATTAGGGTTTCTCTGTGTCTTTTTTGTAGCTTGATAGCTCATTTTTTTATCACTGAATAACATTTCATTGTATAAATTGCCAGCTTATTAGTTTACCTATAAAAGACATCTTGATTGCTTTCAATTATGAATGAAGCAATTATAAGTATCTGTATGCAGACTTTTGTGTGGATGTAAGTTTTCAGTTTCTTTGGGTAAATAAAAAGGAGCGCAATAGCTGGATCATATTAGAGTATGCTTAGTTGTATAGGAAACTACCAAGCTGTCTTCCAAAGTCATTGTTTGATTCTGCATTCCCACTGTCAGTGAGAGTTCCTATTGCTTCACATCTTTGCCAGCATTTGGCAATGTCAGTGCTTTGGATTTCAGCCATAATAAAAGGTGTGCAGTGGTATCCTTCATTTTAATTTGCAATTCCCTGATGACATATTAGGTGGAATATCTTCTCATATGCTTATTTAACATCTGCATTTACATCTTTGATGAGGTTTCTGTTCAGATCTTTTGCCCATTTTTTAAATAGGGTTACATTTTTCTTATTGGGTGTTCTTTGTATATTTTGGATACCAGTTCTTTATCAGAAATATGTTTTGCAAAGATTTTTCTCCATGTCTGTGGTTTGTCTTTTGATTCTCTGAACTGTGTCTTTTGCAGAGAAAAACTTTTTTAATTTTATTGAAGTCCAAGTTATATTTTTCCTTTTTTTCAGTTCATGGATTATGCTTTTGGTATAGTATCTAAAAGTTATTACCAATTTCAAGGCCATCTAGAATCTCCTAGGAGTTTTAGTTTTGCATTTCAGTCAATGATCCATTTTGAGTTAATTTTTATAAAAGAGTAAAATTTGTATGGAGATTTTTTGTTTTTTAATTTTTCCCCTTTGTCAACTATCAGTTGAATACATTTCTGTTGGTCTACTTCTGGGCTCTCTATTCTGATCTGTTGATCTATTCTTTCACCAATACCACATCGTTTTGATTACTATAGCTGGATAGTAACCCTTAAAGTCAGGTAGTGTCAATCCCCCTACTTTGTTCTTCTCTTTTAATACTGTGTTGACTACTCCAGGTATTTTCCTTTTTCATATAAACCATAGAATCAGTTTGGAGATAACCAAAAAAATTTTGCTAGGGTTTTAATTGGTTAAGATTGCATTAAATCTACAGATCAAGTTGGAATGGACTGATATCTTGACAATATTGAGTCTTCCTATCTATCACATGAAATATTTTCCATTGATTTAGCTCTTCTTTGATTTCTTTCATCAAAATATTGTTTTCCTCATGCAGATCTTGTACATATTTTGTTAAATTTATATGCATTTCATTTTTTTGGTGTTAATGTAAATGGTATTATGTTTTTCATTTTAAATTTCCATTTTTTTATTACTGGTATATAAGACAATGATTGATTTTTACATGTTAATCTTGTATCCTGCAACCTTGCTATAATCACTTACTATTTTCAAAAGTTTTTTGTTTTGGAATTTTCTACAATCATGTCATCTAGGAACCAAGACAGTTTTACTTTTTCCTTCCCAATATGTATACCTTTTATCTCCTTTTCTTGTCTTACTGCATTACTTGATGTTAAATAGGAGTGGTAAGAAGAGATATTTTAGTCCTCATTTTAGGTGAAAAGTATTCAGTTTCTCACTATTGCGTACAATGTTAATTGTAGGTATTTTATAGATATTCTTTTTCAAGTTGAGGAAGTTCCCGCCCATTACTAGCTTGCTTATAGTTTTTAATTATAAATGGGTATTGGATTTTTGGCAAAAGTTTTTCTGATATCATATGATTTTTCTTCTTTATTCTGTTGATGTAATCATTTGTGCCTTAATAGATTTTCAATAAAACTGTCTTTTGATTAGCAGAAATGTTATTTTTAATCAAGTCCCATTGGTGATTTTTCTTTATGGTTTTGCTTTTTGTGTCCTATCTAGCCTTTTTTAAATTGGATTTTCTTTCATCATTAAAAGAAGAAATAACAGTAAATAGGTTAGGACTTTGTAACAATAGTGTTTGGAGCCATTAAAAATTATGCAGAATGAATTCTTTTATAAGCCATTATAACAACTAACTATAGCAACTGAAAAGAAACAGAACATTGACATTAAACCTCTGGCAAAGTAATTAGTGAATTTTTACCCTATTAACCCTTTAAAGTTCACCTTAGTTTAGCATATCAGCCTGCCTGAGAAGGAAAGCAGACATGAAATGCAGCCATCCCACCACTCCACATGCAGCATCTCAGAGAGAGCAGCACTGTTTTCTCACCAGTCAACAGTACCATCTCTCATATAAGCCTACCAGTGAGACTGCATCAGCTCTGAAGGGGTTTATTCGAGCCTTTTAAACACCAAGTATCTGGGTCAGGCTCGTTTAAATCTAAAATTCAAAACTAATGCAAACCACAGTAGTTCTGCTATAATACTTTCCTGTTTCCCCGAAAATAAGACCTAGCCAGACCATCAGCTCTAATATGTCTTTTGGAGCAAAAATTAATATAAGACCCAGTATTATATTATATTATATTATAGACCCAGTCTTATATTATAGTAAAATAAGACCGGGTCTTATATTAATTTGTGTTCCAAAAGACGCATTAGAGCTGATTGTCCAGCTAGGTCTTATTTTCGGGGAAACACAGTTGCTTTAAAAATGTGATTTGTTACAACATGAATGATATACTGGGGAACAATTTGAACAAAACATGAAATTTTCCTTTGCATACGTATGATTTTGCCTTCCAGAAATACTAGGTCAGTGCAGGAAATCCACCTAGCTAAACTGAGTCACATAGGGTATATACAAACTGCACACACAAACACAACTCAAACGTCTACTTCGGTTTACCACATGATAAGAAACACCCATCCACTTCTACTGTTACAGCATTCCAAGCAGTTCCAAATAACCCTCTTTCCACCATCCACAATAACTCACAAGCTACGACCCTTCTGACACCCACTTCCATAAACAAACTTCAGTTTTTTTTCCATTGTAAAGTACCCTATTTATGGTCATACTTATGGATTTCTTAAACATGTAAAACTATGCCACTGCTTTTATTAGGTGTCGCGTCCCGCGCGACGAGAGTTGTGGGGAGCAAGGAGGGCGGCGCTGGGTTAAGAAAAGACAGTAGCCATGAATAGAGTTTAAGTGCGCAGGCCAACGAACCCCCAGTCTCAAGGACTGGAAGACCCGAATTGGGCCTCGCATCAGCTTTTATTAGTTCGATGGGGAAGTAAAGGAGATAAAGCTTGTCAATCTCAAGATCTGTGAATCCTATACATCATAATAGGAAACCAATTCAAGTCAGTCACCCTTGCCTGCAGGCAGCTGGACCATAAGTCTCAACTTCCTCAAGGGACAAAAACTATATGCATATGAATAGATGGAGAGCACCTCATTGAATCACTTCCCTTGCAGGTTTTGGGAAGGAATGCAGCCACAGAGGCTGAGGCTTTCCTTAGCCTGAGGAAGGTGGGGGGCTGTGCCCACCTCTGTGAACCCCGTGGGTTCTCCTGTTGGTCCCCACGTGACTGCGTCTGGCTTGAGTTGTTCCTTCCGTGAGGAATCTTACCCGTCATTTTCCAGTCATCTTTCTGGGACCAAACAGGGAGGCATAAGGTGAAAACACAAAGGTTTAGCAAAGTCCCTGAAAGGATCCGTCTTACAGACTCTCCTTTCTTTGGGAGCAGGTTCAAGGGTTTAAGCTGCTGCGTGGCGACAATTAGGTTTCTTGCTTTACGTGAATTTTTATACATCATTGTTTTTGAGTGTTACACCCTTCATCCCATTTTCCCTATAAATCTTACAGTCTTTATTGTGTGAGTTTGCATAATGTAGTGATTTTTAAGAGTACCTATGTTGCAGTATAGGAGAACTGATGCATTTAGTTCCACCTACGGGACCATGGGAAGAAATTATTTCCCATGGTCCAAACCTAAATAGCAGAAATTATCACAAGGTAGAAAAGGAGAGTTGTGTGTGATTCAGCAAGTATCTATCACCACTCCTGTCTTGTGGAAACGAGAAGGAGACAGTTATCTTCCTCTCCTCCTTGCTTCCTAAAGTCCTGCTCATTCTTTAAAAGGTGCCACCAGACTCTGCTCTTGGCTCAATCTTGGTACTTATCCCCCTGCTTTGTATGATGATGAGATAATGAGTATGTGTGTCCTTGGACTAGGGTCCAAGGATGGGAACTCTCTTTGTTTTTGTAACTCTCTGTTACAACTTGTTTCAAGATGTGAATCCTTAATAAATGCTTTGTGTGGAATTGGAAGGGCTCATGCTACAAATAAAGGGTCTGAGAGATGTCTTGAGTGAATTAGGATAAAAGTACTTTGTAAAGAAAAGTTATGTGTTTATGTCTAAAATCCAAGCATGTTACCACCTAACTGCCAAGTGCAGTGCTTGGATCATTGTATATACTCAAAATATTTAATGAAGGAATGAAGGAATGGTTATGAAGACAGTCAGTAGCCCACTGATCTATTTAAATGGTCACAGTTCCCAAAAAAAATGGAATTTCAGAGATAATAAGAAAATATTTAATAAATAATTCTATATATTAGGGTAGTATCATTTGCAAATAACAAAACAGAAATAATATGGAAGCAATTATTTTGGGTCTGAGGGAAAAAAGCTATCCTTAAGAATTTTGCGTAAATTATGCTTAAAAGAAAGTCCTTTCTCTAGAATTTGATCTTAATCTGAAAATAAATGTGTTACCCCAAATAGTTGCTGATTGCCAACTAGTTTCACCTAAGGAAAGCATATAGGTATGTGTAAACAACTAGGAATGGTACTAAATTGAGTATATATTGAGTTTCCATCACACTGCTATTGCTTACACCGTGGTTTGAGCCTTCTTCCTCTCTGCACTGGATTCTTGCTGTCATCTCCCTGCTCCTGGCCTATCTCCTGATAGCCTACTCTGAAGATAGCACCCTCTCTAAATGATCTGCTTAACACATAAGTTAGATGAGCGGAGGCCCTTCCTCATCAGCGCCCTGCGACAGCCTGCCACCTTACAGAGTACAAAGCCTCATGTTCTTCCTAAGGCTCACCTGTCCCCGCATCTCCTACCACCCTCTCCCTGACCCCCAGCTTTCACCTCTGCTCCAGGCTCAGCACTTGCTGACCCTCCTACACAACAGAACTACTTACATACTTTCTGTGCACTAGCTGTTTCCTTTGTTTGGAATATCATCCTCACAGATACCAAATGACTCCCTTCCTCTTGACCCTGGAATCTTCCTTCATGTGACACCTTCTTAATAAGCCCTACCCTAATCTTCCTTCATGTGACACCTTCTGAATTAAGCCCTTCTTAATTCAGCCCTACCTGAAATATTTAAAATTTCAACCTCCACACCCTGGCCATTCTCCATCCTAGTCCTCTTTCCCTTTTCTTTTCCCATGCCACTTTTACTTTCTACCTACTCCGTAGTTTACTCACTTACTCGTATTATACGTTAACTGTCCATCTTTCACATTCTAGAATATAAACTGTAAATGGAAAGGGATCTTTATGTGTTTTGTTCATTGATGTGCTGCAATGGCTTAGAATAGGGCCAAGAATATAGTGGGTGCTCAATAAATACCATTGAATGAATGAAACCATTAAACAACATTTCACAAACTTCGGTGGTATATTTCTAATGATTTCAAAGTTCACTAAATAACACAGCAGGCTTAAGACTAAAAGGATAATGATGAAATGGAAAGCAATTTTTTTTTGAAGATCTACAGTTTAAAGGAAGCCCAGACCTAGCACTAAAACTGTGGTTTTGGTGATGAAAATGCTCAGATAGGAACCGTTTCCAAAACAGAGCAAAAATCTAAAATCTATGAGTATTGTTAAGATGACATGTGGCAAGAGCAGGCATAAATTGTCTTTGTAAATCTCAATTACTAAGAGATGTTCACTTTCATTTTTGATGTTCTTCCCTCCCCATTCTATGAAAGAAAAAGATACGTTGATTATAATAGTATTGATTCAGTTCTTTCAAAGAGGGAAGAAAAACTCTTAGTCTGTGTTTTTCCATTGGGATTGTAACTATTTAAAATAATATGGCAAAAAAGTAAGTGAGCATGACTGTTTAATTACAACAGAACATGCTACCAGTTCAACTATTGATTTTATTTCATTTGCCATCTTAGAATATATTATATACTTTTTCATCCATTCTACATAATGTTCAGTATAGAGTTTCATATTTATAAGTTCTTTAAATATTTAATGCCTTCCCATTTAGGTTCTTAAATCAAATGTCTTCTAATAGACTAAAATGATCAGCATTGTACTGAAAATTTAGGGAAAATATATAGATAGATCAAAACTTATGATATATAAGGATTTTTAGAAAACACAAAATTATGTATCTGAATATTAAACATGTCAAATTATATGTATTAATTAGAATTTATGGATTAATATAATGGAAAGTCTGTAATGGTACAGATAAAGTACAGCAGTATATAATGAAATCTAATTCATCTATGCAGGTAATATGGAAAGTGAAATGTAAATTTATGTGATTTAATAAAGTTGTTATTGAACAACATATAAAAACTGAACAAGAAAAGGCTTGGCTTTATTTGTATGTGATACAAATTATTTTAAAATTTTTATTTGAAACATAAATTATACTGATATGTATATGGGTTCTAGTTCTCTTGGATAATAGAGCCACAATATTTTAGAGAAGTAATAAGATAATTAATAATCAACTAAAGATCAATAAAAACATTACACACATATGTATGTATGTGTGTATACGTATGTGTGTATACGTATGTGTGTATGTGACATATGTGTGTATGTGTTGTAGGTGATGTATCAATCAAGCTTACAACTACTGATGTTCTCTACCAGTAAGTATTAAATGAATAAAATAGCCAAGCAAGTTGGCAACAACGTTTAGTCGTTTGATAAAAATTGCAAACTGGAAATACATATCTGAAATATATGCTGCTGTGTTATTCACCATGCCATGTTGGCTTTATCTGCGGGTTGTTTTCTTGATCTACGAAAGCATCATGGAATGGCCACTAATTAGTGTTATAAAACCAAACAATGGTAATCCTGGTGCCATCCGGGCTATCTCAGTTACTAATGTACAATCCCATTGCAGAAGAGCTGTCACTATAAAACCAGGTCAGCATGGCAGCAGGAATCTATAAATATCGTGCTTGTGTCATATCCTATCATCTCTGGAAGGAGCATGCACCCTGTCTTTTTAAAAGAGGTTTCCATATGCTGTAGAAGACATGTGTGATAAATTAAGCACTTCTTTCTAGACTCTGAAAACATAATAGTGATATAATTAATTACAGTCATATTCTTGTTAAAATTGTGCAGAAAAATTACACCTTTTTCGATTAGCATGAAATATAAGTGTCAAATCCCGTAATAAAACCCTGATCAATAAAACAATAATAATTGTGTTGTTAAAAGCGGACATCAAAAGGTGTTCATGGCAACATATTTTAAAGGTTAGAAACCCTTTTAAAATAAACGGATTTCATCTTTACACTATGTCATCTAAATCATTACTATGTTTGTGTATACAATTATAATCAGACGATAAATTGCAGCTATTGAATGGATTAAGTCTGCACTTTGTGACCTCATAAATCTGAGGTTGTCATAGCTTTAGAAAATGCTTGTGTAACAATCAGTTGATTACATGGCATGAGCAGCTGCATGCATGTTAACTGGAAACTATGAAAGGGGAAGGGTAACGCAGAGTTCGATGGTAGGACTTTATAACGGACTTGACACTTTCTTTTTAACGCTTTCAACCCCTCCTTTCAGAATGTGCCTTACATGTTAGTAGGTTTGTACATTTAACAGAAAGATGGTAAGAAAGTTTGAACTAATAAAACGAGGTCCAACTGAAATGTCAACGTTCATTAAGATTTCCTGAAAATATTCATTTATGTTAAATTGCCGTATTTTTGAAAGCCTTAACAGAGCATAATGCAGAGTGTGGTGGTGAGAAATACTTCACAGCACACTCTAGTTAGGGATTTAGGACAAAAAGAAATCTTTGCCAATCCAAAATAACATTCTGTTTCGAAGTGTACCATTTCCACGAGGTGTGGAATGCCACTTTGACACAACCTCAGTGTATGTTTAAAGAAAGGAATCAAAGATGTGTGATGTTTTCCATTAGTGAAAGTTTTAAAATTGTGAAAATGGCTATCTTGCCACTAATGAAAATAAAATAGTTAAAATAGTAATATACTACTAGGTTTTGAGGGCAGGCTATACCTGAATCTGCTATTTTATGCTTAATTCACAAGGTATTATGTCCATCTTAGTTAGACCTTTTTGGGAGAATTGGTTTTAACACAAATTTATCTATTTGTGTATAACTTCCACCTTCAAAAATTTATATAGAGTATGACCCAATTTTGAAAGTCTCATATGTTAAAATGGTCTTAATCAAAGATTCAAAGAGAAATAGATTATTAATAATGAAATATTTTCATTTACTTTAATTTTCTCAGATGAAAGCATCTAAAGCATGCTTTAAGCATTAGTTAGGAATTTATAGCCTGCTCATAAAAGTGGCATTTTTCTCATTTTGCATAAAAAAGTTAGAGTAGTTGTTGTCACGCAGCAGCCTAGCCAACTGTCCCCCTGCGCCTTTCCTTAAAGAAAGAAGAGTCTGTGAGACTGTGCCTTTCTGGGACCTTGCTTCACCTTTGTGCTTATGCTTCATGCCTCTTTGTTTGGCCCCCAAAAGATGGTTTGCCAGCCAATGACGGGTAAGATTTCTGTATGAGAAACAACCCAAGCCAGGCGGAACCATGTGGGGACCACCAGGAGAATTCACGGGGTTGATAGAGGTGGGCACAGCCCCCACCTTCCCCCAGCTAAGGAGAGCTTCTGCCTGTGTGGCTAAATTCCTTCCCATGACCTGCTAGGGAAATGAGTCAATGAGACGATAACATCAGCTCTCCTTCTTTACCCTATAATTAAGTTTCTATACGAGAAACCTGTCCCTAAGGAGGCACATACCATCATTGTTAAGACATCATGGGACTTTCTGTTCCGGCTGTTTGCAGGCAGGGGTGATTGGTTTGAATCATTTTTCTTGTATGATGTATGAGACTCACAGACCGTGGAAAAAAACAATGTTACTTCCTTGTATGATCAATAAAAGCCACCGAACGGCCCGATTCGGGGCTCCAGTCCGTCAAAGACTGTGAGACCCTTGGCCCTCTGTGATTTAACTGCATTAAGTCTCTGTTTCTTTCTTTCTTAAAAACTTAACCTAACGCCGCCCCTTCTCGTTCCCTCACTGCCCGTGTTGCGCTGGATGTGACAAGTAGCTAAATAACCAATCTCAAAGTCACAAGGCAAAGAGGAATGAGGGGCCGCTCAAAAGAGAATCCTCAATTTCAAGCTCCTGAGGAACAATTACCTTTTTTTATAACCCCTATTTAATAACATTTAATGATTGAATTACCATGAAAATAAAACATCTTGTTTGACAGTCATTCTAGTGTTGAAAAACAGAAGACAGTGATCTATGATATGCACTCAACTTTGTTAAAACAGTCTTGTAACGGGTTCAACCAGAGCACTCCCACCTATTAGGAGACCTGACTGTGGGAATGCCTACACCCTAGAAGAGATGGGAGATTTTGACTCCATGAATTCTGATCCAGATAGTTGACAATCGCAAACAATTGTATAGGTGTCTCATTCCGACTTCTGACATCAAATCTGCACAGATTGCAACTTCATTTGCTGTTGAAATTGCAAGTTTTGTTAGATAGTGCCAAGGAGCCTGGTGTTATAGACTTTGTTAACTATGAAAAGGTACTTAATATTGCCTTGTAATGATGGTTAAGATTTGAGTGTCAATCTTTGCATTAGATTAATTTCCTTAACATTATCTCACTTTCTCTTTTAAGCAAACTGTGATGGAATTATCATTGTCCTCAACATCCAGATTAGAAAATTAAGGGATTATATGTATGTGTTGTCCAAGGTTACAGAGCTAGAGGATGGTATAACCAGATCTTTGAATTTCCAGAGCTCAGATTCTTCACCCCTGGGCAATACCGCCTCCAGGCTTTGTGTTTCCCAACTGACATTGATTTCCCAGAGTGGGGCTTCTGAATCTTAATTAAAGCCTCCCAACAGGCTACTTAATAAGATCATCTGTTTTAAAAGTGAAAATGTTAATCCAAAATTTTGGTCTAAAAATCACCCATACCACAGAACTGTATGACTGGTTTTATTTTTTTAACCTTATCGACTTGACTAGTTGTATGATGAAGTGTAGCTACTCCAGTTATCGATGTTTATGGGTATTTCCTATGGGTAAAAAATACAATCAATTAAAGTTTGCCATTTTAGTTGGAGACAATGTTTTTCAAATAAGCAGTTAAAGCAGTTAAACAACTGCTGTGAGGAATTCTCTGCTTCACAAAGTGCTTCTGTGCCACAGAACCATTGAAAGGAACTTATTCAAAATTTGTCACATCAGTTTGTTGTTTCCTTTGGTATTGATATAAGCATTCAATGAACTAACTCAACTGGTTAACTTTTTAAGTAAATATGCCAAATGAAAATAACGGCATGTTGGGTTATTTGATTTCTACCATTCTATGATATCAACACAACCTTGCTTAACTTAGTATTTTCCTAACTGAGCTCATGACAGTTTTTATGCCATGATCCTGTTCACTCTCTGGGTTCCTTCCTGTGTCTTTCTGATTTTAGAATGTGCCCGGCTCCACCTACGCAGGGTCTGTGGGCATGTTATCCCTGCCTGGAATACATGTGTCCCCATTCCCTGGCCCACTCCTGTCTGAGGTCCAGTACGTCTTCAGGTCTCAATTCAGTGGTCCCTTCTCTAAGGAAGAGTCTCTGACCTTAGTGACTAGGTGGAAAGC
The DNA here is from genome assembly GCF_004115265.2 of Rhinolophus ferrumequinum. Classification (NCBI taxonomy): domain Eukaryota; kingdom Metazoa; phylum Chordata; class Mammalia; order Chiroptera; family Rhinolophidae; genus Rhinolophus; species Rhinolophus ferrumequinum. The sequence continues at coordinate 64,096,959 of NC_046300.1, forward strand.
CCATACTGCATGCTATTGGAATACAGTACCTCCCTTCACACAGTTGTCAGCATGGTTGAGTTATATATTTATCTGTGTGATTCTAATGCCTCTTTCCCAATAGCCTGTAAGCTCCATGTGGGCAGGTGCCATATTTGCTTTTGCTCATTATTTACTCCCAGTGCCTAGTATAGCAGACATTTAATATATACAGTTTGAATGAAGAGATAATGAGTATCATGCTGATTAAGCCAGAGATATTATACACCGTTCAGTAAAAAAAGCAAATACACTGATTTCTAACCAACTTTATAGAGGTGTAATTTACATCAAATAAAATGTACCCATTTTTAAGTGTATAGTTCAATAAATTTGAATATATTGGTTTTTCATTGGTTACCTCTTTCTAATACTAAGCTGTAACAAAATAGGCAAATCTTTGAATGTCCCTGGATTTCAGACTCATCATCTGTGATAAGGGATTAGTCTGTTCCTAAAGTACCTGCCCATATTAGGATTCTAGCTCTGTGTTCAGGCCATCTGCACTTGAGAATGCATTTAAAGTTATATGTTCTTGAAAGGATAGGTGCATCTTTAGAAGCTTGTAAAAAGATAGGCTCAGCCTGCCTGATGTTGGTAGTGATTTGCTTATACACTCCTTCTTAATTGATCAAATTTGAATTCTCAAGTTACCCCAACTTTGAAAAATGAGGCTTTATCTCCCTTACCATTGCCTGTCTTTGCACGTATGGTTTAATAGCTTTGTCAACATTTCCATATCCGAGGGAATCCTTTCACAATGTATACATGTACACACTATGTGTATATGTATAATCATCACATTACACACATTAAAAACATTAAATATGTTACAATTTTATTGTCAATTAAAAACAATAGTAAGTGTAGAAAGCAGATTAGCTAGAAAGTAAGGGAGTGATTAGAAAGGGGGATCTGGAAAACTTGCTTGAAGAATTTTGCAGTGAAATTGATAGGAGAAGTTGGAAGGGAGAACAAATCTTAGTTATCCTCAAAAGCCCATTTCATGTGCAGTCTGACCTCATGCCCTTGAAAGCCAGGTCCCTCTACTCTCTTGAGAAATGAACTCTGTGTGTATGTATGCATGGCACCAGTTTCTCCATATTGCTTCTTTCAAAGGAAAATCTTACATGGGCAAAGCCACGATCTGAAAGAGAGGTGAGAAAGTAAAGTGTTCTGCTTCTTCCATGGGAAACGCAGGGCTCCTAAGATGAAAAATTCTTGCAATATGGAGGAACGTTCAAATGTGTGACACAGCCGGAAAACATGGCGAACTACCACTACAGTTAGACTCGGTGACAAATTAGAATGTCTGAAGGTGTACAGAATTGTCTCTGCATTTTCAAAGATGAGTTTAATTCTTTTTTGAATGAGAAGAAGTAAAAACTTCTGACTTGGGAAGCTTGTTATGAGCCTTTATATTTTCTCACTTAGAATGCAACGTTATTTACTTTTCCTTAAGTTGTTACTACAGAGCTGCATGTCTCTTCAGATTTTGGCTACATAATTATTTATTGCAAAGGTATTAAAGATATTTATATTTAAATTATTTGTGTAAGAAGAGAAACTAAGATTGTTGCAGAATCCAAGACCAGAAAGAACCCAAGAGACACTCAGAGAGTGAGGAAGTTCAGCTTTATTATGCCGGGGGCTCAGCGGGATCCTTCCCAAAAGACTGAGCCTGCAGCAAGGTTTTGAGCAGGTTTTTATGGGTTGGGGACTTCCTTGAGTCGGGGAAGGGGTAGGTGTCATCAGGTGATTGGCTCAAGGTGTGGCTTGGAGGGGGTTATGCGAACGTGGGCTGGGGCTTAGGCTGGGGACTTCTCTCTCTGCTCGGGCCACCATTTTAGCTCAGGTCCACGTGGCAGGGAACCATTTTAAGGTCAGTTTCCCCATCGTGTCCCCCCTGTTGATGATCGTAAGTGATAACAACTTAGAGATCATCATATTAGCTAAGAGGACGATAACCCTGCAAGGCAAGGATCCGGGCTGTATAGCCCAACGGGTGACGGAGGTCTCTATGAAATGTAAGTATGAGAAGGTTGGGTGGCCAGCGAATTTTCCCCAGCAGCTTGAGGGACAGGAAGGGGAGGCGGTGTCTCCTTCCTGGGGAAGAGATAGTATAAAAAGCCAAATCATGGTCGCTGTCTAAGACAGGTTATGGAGAGGAGGCAAGCAACCCAGAACAGGAAACAGAACCCCCAATAGTCCTTTCTCTAGCAGTGACCAGCTCGGTGGGGTGGATGTAACGAGCAGGGTGAGGGCTAGAAATACTAGGAGTCCAATAACAGCAAGGATGGAGGCCGGGCAGACGATGGCGAGGCTCATCCGGGCTGTTTCTCGAGGGTCAGGCGGAGTGGATTGGCTGGGTCAGGCCGGGCGGTCCAGGCGTCGGTCTCTGGCTGGGCTCCTTTAACCCGAGTGTGATGGATCCACGGGACAATGCCTGAAACTTTAAGAGTGGTGGGAGTAACGAGTATTACAGTATGAGGGCCTGTCCACCTGGGACAGAGGGGTTCGCGTTTCCAATCTTTGACCCAGACCTGAACTCCCGGGGTAAAGGGGTGTACTGGGGTACCGAGGGAAATGGGGGCCTGTGGGGACAGAGCCCCAAAAAGCAGTTTCCAGGCTCTCGGCCTCACATAGAAAGGTGCTGGCTCAGGTAGTAAATGGCCATCGACTGTGATCAAATGGCCAGCAGCTGTGGCTAGTTGGCCGTCAGCTGTAACCAGTGAGCCATTAGCCACGAATATAACTGCCGTGGCTAGGCTAGCAAAAAAAAGGGGGAGCTAGCAAGAAGATGGTGGCTGAGCCTGCAAGCGGCACCGTGAGGGTTGAGAATTGTGTTGCTCCTGGTTCCTGTGTCTCCAACACAGCCGCCAGTGAGAGTATAGTGGTATGACTCCCCTACCTATGCTCCGTGGGTGTTCCTTTTTGGCCTCACCATGTCCTGTGTTCTTGTGTGGGGAGCGGGAGCAGAGACCCCCGCCTGACACCCTGCATGACACTTGGCGTAGTCCGCAGGATCCCCTGCACTACACATGGCGCAGCGAGCAGGGTCCCCTGCACGACAGGGCCCTTTCCAGAATGTAAGCACGTACATCTGTGAGGACCTTGCCTAGCACAGCCATCTGGTTTTGGAGGCTGGAGAACCCCAGCTGGCGAATGTAGCCAGTGAGACGGTTAGCAGGGGAGGGGGCCTCCCGAACATAATTTCGAAGGGAGAGAATCCAGATTTGCCAGGGGTGCAGTGCGCCCGAAGGATGGCTAGCGGTAGGAGGTCCACCCACCCTAGGGAGGTCTCCTGGTGGAGTTTAGCTAATGTCTCCTTGAGGGTATGGTTCATGCGTTCAGCTTTCCCTGAGCTTTGTGGTCAGTATGCTGTATGGAGCCTCCAGTTGATGCCCATGGCTCTGGTCACCGTCTGGAGGAGTTCTGCTATGAAAGCTGGCCCATTGTCACTGTGGATAGGAAGTGGAATCCCGTAGCGGGGAATAATCTCCCTAAGGAGGACCTTGGCTACTTCGCAGTTCTTCTCAGTCCGAGGGGGGAAGGCTTCAACCCACCCAGAGTAGGTACAGACCAGGACCAGCAAGTACTTAGTACCACGGCAGTTTGTCATGTCAGTGAAGTCAACTTCGAGGTACTCAAAAGGCGCGGTACCACTTCTCTTAATCCCGGGGATGGGGCTCAGGCCGGACTTTGGATTGTGCTTTCCACAAGTGAGGCAGCGTTCTCCAATGGGCTTGCAAAGAGCTGACAGCCGGCTAATGTAGAAGTTTTTGGCTAGGAGGCCCTCGAGAGCAGTTTTTCCTAAGCGGGTTAACTTGTGCTATTAAGCGGTTACTTGAGGACCTAGCAGGGCTGGGGTGAAGAGTCTCCGATCGGGCAGTTGCCACCACCCTTGTGACAATCTGGTGGCCCCGTCTGACTTTGCCCATCTGAGTTCTTTTGTGTACCACGAGAGGGACATGGTGGTAGTGTCAGTGACCAAGAGTAGTTCACTAGGGCTTCCCATCACTGCTGATTTGGCTGTGGTGTCGGCAAGCCTGTTCCCGACTGCTGAGGGCTCGTTGCCCCTCTGGTGGCCCTGACAATGGATAACTGCAACCTGCTGGGGAAGCCAAATAGCTTTCAGGAGCTTCAGGATTTCTTGTTTATTTTTAATAGTTTTTCCCTCCGCAATCAGTAGGCCTTTTTCTTTGTATATAACCCCATGGATATAGACGGTTGCAAAGGCATACCGAGGGTTGGCGTAGATGTTGACTTTTCGGCCCTCAGATAGAGTAAGGGCTCTTATTAGTGCCCACAATTCTGCCTGTTGGGCTGACCACCCTGACGGAAGTGCCCCTGCCTCGAGTACTTCATCTGTGGTGGTTACTGCATACCCCACGTGATGTTTTCCGTCCCTCAGGAAGCTGCTGCCATCAGTATGCAGAGTAAGGTCCAGGTTAGGGTGTGGGCTGTCCCGGAGGTCAGGTCTGGTGGCGTAGACCTCGTTGATAACTTCTGTACAGTCATGTTCTGGATCCCCTTCCTCAGTTGGCAGGAAAGTGGCTGGGTTCAGGGTGTGCACAGTTTCTAATGAGATCCGAGGGTTTTTCAGGAGTAGCCCTTAATACTGAGTCAGCCGTGCATTCGACAGCCACTGGGGTCCTTGACTATTCAAGGTGGTGACCGAGAGGGGTACTGTAACTATGAGTCTCTGGCCTAAGGTGAGCTTGTCTCCTCTTTGATGAGACTCACAGTGGCTGCTAAGGCCCGCAGGCATGGTGGCCAACCCACTGCTACAGGGTCTAATTTCTTTGAGAGGTAGGCAGTGGGACGGAGCCATGGTCCAACTGTTTGGGCCAGCAGTCCTAAGGCTATTTTGTCTCTCTCACGGACAAATAAATGGAATGGCCTCTCAGCATCAGGTAAACCGAGGGCTGGGGCCTGTCCAAATGAGCTCCTTAGTTGCTGGAAGGCGTTTTCTTGATCTTCTGTCCATAGCATGGGGGCCTTTTCTTGACCAGCTAGAGCCTTATATAAGGGCCAGGCTATTGCCGAAAAGCCAGGAATTGAGATCCGGCAGAAGCCGGCGGCCCTGAGGAACTCACGGAGCATCCTCCAGTTGGTGGGCCGAGGGAGAGAGGTGATGACTTTCTTCCGCTCGGTGCTGAGGGCCCGCTGTCCTTTGGAGATGACAAAGCCCAAGTATTGTACTTGTTTTCTGCAGAGCTGGGCTTTCTTCCAGGAGACTCTATACCCCATCTCGGTTAAGTGGGACAGGAGTGCCCACATCGCGGTTTGGCACTCAGTTTCAGTGGCACAGGCTAAGAGCAGATCATCCACATATTGCAATAGAGTACAGCGGTATTCTTCTTGAGGGAAGGTGGCTAAATCTGAGGCTATCGCTTCCCCAAAGAGGGTTGGGGAGTTTTTGAAGCCCTGTGCGAGCCGAGTCCATGTCAGCTAGAGCTGCTGGCCGGTATCAGGTTCAGTCCATTCAAAGGCGAACAGTGATTGGCTCTGGGGCGCCAACCGAATGCAGAAGAATGCATCTTTTAGGTCCAGGTGCCCTCTCCGGGGGCAGCTGACTGAGGAGAGTATATGGATTTGGGACTACGGAGTGTAGGGAAACCGTAGCTTGGTTCACCACTCTCAAATCTTGTACTGGCCGGTATTCTCCATTAGGCTTCCTTACTGACAGGAGGGGCGTATTCCATGGCGACTGGCACTCTACGTGTATCCCTGCTGCTCTGAGACAGGCTAGGTGTTTTTGAATCCCTGCCCTAGCTTCCCTGGAGATGGGGTATTGGGGTAGCCATTGGGGTTGAGCTCCAGGTCTCAGTTCCATCAAAACTGGGGCCTTATGTTTTGTTAGTCCAGGCGGGTTATCTTCAGCCCAAACCTCCGGGGCTTCTGGATTCTGTTCTACACTGCCAGTCCCGTAGAGCCTCCATTCTTCTTCCCTCGGGGTGGTGATAGACAGAATAAGTCCCTCTGACGGGGGCTGCAGTGACATGGTGACCTGACCTGATGGTTCGAAGGAAATTTGGGCCTCTAATTTGGTAAGGAGGTCGCGTCCCAGGAGCGGGATTGGGCAGTCTGGTAAGTAGAGGAACTCATGTGACATGGTGTGTCCTCCTAATTTACAAGTCCTGGCCTGGCAGAACAGCCGGCCCTTAGCTTGATCCCCGGTGGCTCCCATTATGGTGACTCTGCGGTCCCCGAGCGGTGCCACCGGCGTGGTGACTACCGAATGTTCTACTCCTGTATCTACCATGAAAGTCACTGTTTGGCCCCGTACATCTAAGTCGACCGTGGGCCCGTGGGGGCCGAGTTCGAATGAGCCCGGTCCCCTTCAGTCCGACTTGATTCCCGCTAATCCTGTGAAGTCAGGCTCTGGGCTGGTTAGGTTGGGACCACTGGGAGGCAGAGGCTGGAAGTGGAGTGTCTGGAAGCAGCGGGGCCATGCCAGCCTTTGACCATGGAGCATATGGAGGTGGTAGCAGCTCTTCATCGGGGTCCCCCTGGTAAATCGCCTTAGCCATGTCTTTCTGGGCGCGGCCTCGCAGGCTCCATGCAACAAAGATCCTGGACTGTCCCTTACTATTGGAGCAGAACCGTACTCAAGGAGGAAGGGTTCAGGCTATTTCCAACCACGAGTCAATGTAAGGGAACTGGTCTGGATGTATGGGGTCCCAGTGACAACTACATAGACTCAGCGAATTGTGGGGATGTCAAGAATGCCTTCTGGGGGCCATCCCACATCAAAACCTGGCCACTCCAGCTCACATAAAGCGCGGAGACATCCAGGGGTCATTTTGACCCCGTAGTCACCTCCGAAACCTTTCCTAAAATTCTTTAACATGCAATCTAGAACCGTGGGCTTCCTGTGTTTCCCTCCCATGGTGTTCGGTGTCGCGTTGACAAGGGAAGGTTTTCAATCAGGCATCTGCCTGGCCGTTTCCCTCGCGGGAACTCACGGTACGTCTTGGCTAAGGTGTGCCCGTATAAACCCCGGGCCAGGTCGCACCGCGAGTGCGAATCACCATTATGCCGTAGGACGCTACCATGAAAACGCAGGTTGGGGCTCACTTGGTTCCGTAGCCGACAGAACGTGGATCCACACAGAATCACGTTTGGGACCAAGCATACACACACTCATTCAGGGAGGAAAGACGCCCTCCCCCAGAATGGCCCTAACTGGAGTCCGAAGTGGGACTCAGCGGGAGGTGATCAGGTTCCCCTTCTGCCCTTAGACAGGCCTAACTGGGTCCGGGCCCTGGGATCTTACCGTGTCCGATGTCCTAGTTAGCTGACCGTTCTTTCTCCCTACTGGAGTCCAGCAGGGAGCCACGGGCTGGAGCTGGCAGAAGGTCGCTGGTCCCGGGCCTGCCAAAATCAACAGGGCGCGCCTAGCCCTGTCTGGGCTCTCTCACCACCCTGCCGCCCACCTCTGCCCAAACCAGTGGCTCAAGGGGCCAGTGCGGTTGGGTTCCCCGTCAGGGAACCAAATGTTGCAGAACCCAAGATGGGAAAGAACCCAAGAGGCACTCAGAGAGTTAGGAGAGTCAGCTTTATTACGCAGGGGGGCTCAGCGGGATCCTTCCCAAAACACTGAGCCTCTAGCAAGATTTTGAGCAGGTTTTTATGGGTTGGGGACTTCCCTGAGCTAAGGAAGGGGTAGGTGTCCTCTGGTGATTGGCTCCAGATGTGGTTTGGAGGGGGTTATGCGGACGTGGGCTGGGGCTTACGCTGGGGACTTCTCTCTCCGCTGGGGCCACCATTTCAGCTCTGTTCCACGTGGCAGGGAACCATTCTAAGGTCAGTTTCCCCATCGAGATTTGAAGGTAAATTTAAAGAAAGCATTTCATATTTCACTTGTGAAAAGCTATGTTTATCCTTTTATACATTGCTTTATGAGACATATATATTTTTATATGAAGTGTGAAGCCATCACTTATAAATATCTAGTTTTTCAATAGAAGGGGTTTCTGCTCTGGGTAGATTCATGATATTGGTCTTATCTGTTTCTTCCAATTTCGGCACACAGATTGGCAAATGGCAATAAATAGTTGTTAACTGAAAGAGAAAAAAGAGGTTTCTTTTGGGTCCTAATTTTTTCTATTGAAAGAATCTGAAAATTGACATGTGAAATTTCCTTGATGGTCAAGATGGAGGTGATTTTTGAACTTTGTCATCTATCTTATCACACAACAAAATGTAAATCACTAGGTCTCATTTTTAATGAATGTCCAGACAACTATGATCTTATTTTGTTTAATGGGCAATACTCTAGAGCAGGGCTTACCAAACAATGGCCAAAACTGGCCCACCTTCTGTAAAAACATGGTCTGTGAGCCAAGAATGGTTTCTACATGTTTAAATGTAGAATGTAAAAAAAAAAAAAAAAACTGTTAGTAATTCAGTGAGGCCAGTTGCTCAAAGAGAACATTGCCTCTTGGCCTGTCATGCTTAAAATATTTATTCTCTGGCTCTTACAGCTGAAGTTTACTGATCCCTGCATAAGAATATATCCAAGTAAGACTTCTGTATTGAAAGCATTCTGCTATCACAAGAAATTAGAGTTGACCAAATGTGTTGTTATATTTGTCACCAAGAAAATCAGCCCTAAAAGGAAAAGAATTATATTTTGTAAACATAGGCTGAAACTGAAGAAATGCAATGAGGGGATAATGAAATAAAAGCCTACAGAATGCTACTCTCTCCTTTCATCCCTGTTTTAGAAATGCATAGATGAAGTAACATCGTCTACCTTAAGACAACAAAATACATACTAAAAATGTTTCCTTAGGTTTGTAAAACACCTGTAACTTTTCAAAACTCTCTCATGATAGTATTTATGTTTTTTACCTGTGTTATAGCATTTTTTATTGTTGAGCACGATGAAACTTAATTGTGTGTAACGTTCTTATAATCTTTCAGGATTACAGGTAGTCTCCTCCTGAATCAAGAGATTTAGTTGGAAATCAACAAATTCCTTGAGCACACTATATGCCTAAAGCTTTTCTCATTGGAGTCAGTGCCTAAGATTCAAAGGTACTAGAACAATCTTAAAATTATCTTCTTAAATTTAGTAGACCAATTATACGGTTTTGAAAAAAACATTCTATATGCTCTGAAAAAAACTTAGTTTTTTGGTGTAAATATTGTGTACAGTTTGAATATAAATATTATCCCAAGGATCTTAGCACTTGATATAATTTAAAACATGGTTATTTTGGTTATCAAGAAGATATTAGGATGGTCCAAAAGTAATCACGGTTTTTGCAGTTATTTTTAACCTTTTAAATCACAATTACTTTTGCATCATCCTAATAGTTTCAAATGGTGTGTTAAGGAACTCTATTTAAACCATTGTTGTGCATCATGCTGAAGTGCCATAAGATCCAAGGGAGTGCTGATTTGACTTAAATGAACTGAAGTTGGGGGATTATTCACTTGGATTGAAAGTATAAAGCATTAAGGTGTGGCTCAACTGCTACTAGTTTTGAGAAGGCTTCAAGATTTTAGTTGATTGTTAACTTAAGTGTGTCCATGGCATGATGAGGTTGTGAAAAACTTTGTGATCTTAGGCACAACAGTTTAGGTCAAGCAAGGCGAGGGTACCTCTCTGTTCTGTGAGAGCCCAGTCACGCCAAAGGACTGGGTCAAATTCTGGGTAATACACTCTAAGAAGTGTTGAAGAGCAGGGATGGCAAACAGGTCCATGTCTTCTATCAATGCTACCTGTTTGTGGCTGCCTAGAGAAACGGGTTGAGAAGGATTCTGAGGCCTTACGTAAGCCCATTGGGAAATGGTGTTGAGTTTGTCTGGTAAGGAGGTGATGCATTATTTATCGTTCCTTATGTTCCAGATTGGCAACAAAGGGGATATAACAGTGCTGACAGGAGTGCTGCTCTCTCATCTCCTGCCCATTTTTATTTTTTCTCATTAAGAGGAAGCACCTATTAAAATTTTCATATGCCTCTTAACAATGCCATCTCTTAGAGCTGGAGCAAGAACACTGTAACTAGCAGGCCAAATTTGGGCCATTGTCTGTTTTTATATTTTAAATATAAAAGGTAAAATGTCATATTTTGATTTGTTCTTTGATTTATAATGCTATAAATGACAGTCTCACTTTTATTATCCCCAAAATAGTTTACAATTATATATCTGATTTTTTTTTTAAACCAATAATGCTTTAGGTTTCTTTGGGGGGAGTGGGGGGGAAAGGTAGGGGGATTGCACTTTAATATCTAGTTTTTACCATGTTCATTAATTTTTAATATTAATTATACTTTATCATGCTCAAAGACGGTATTCTATACCGTTCATTGTTTAGAGAATGTATTTAATATTTTCAGTCTATTATATATACTTTTGAATAGAGTTCATTAATGCTTAAAAAATGTATGACTATATAGCACATGAACCTTGGTACATGGTTTTTAACTCAACATTATTAAATGTCATTTAAAACCATTTATCCTTATGTATTTTTGATAATTGATCTGCCCTAGACTGATAGTAACGTGTGGGAACACCCACCAGACTACACATCTGTCCATTCATCTTTGTAGATCTAATATTTTTTTTCTGTGGCTTTCAGATGAATTTATAGAGGAACTATTGAAGGTAGAAGGATTCTGGTTCTACTAATAGATGACTCAGAAAAGAGTTAAGAGATGGGGACCTATTTATCTGGTCAGCACAGCTTCTGTCTCTGATGTGAGATGCTATTAGTGAGGACTTCGTTCTTCCACCAAGTTAACAGATAGAACACAAAGGTGCTCAGCCACCTGCCCCCCTAAAATATGGGTTATTGGAAATTCTATTTGTACTTTAGATAACTTTGTCATCATGTTTATCTACATGGGTCTTTTAAAGCTTAGAGTGGATGGATGAAGCACATTTGTTTATCTTGTCAAACCACCCATTTCCACCACGTCTCACTGTAGTTTAAAGGAATAGAATACTCTGTTTATAGTTACAGATTCCAGATAGTTGGCCTCTTAACATCGTTGGCCATAAAACATTTAGTCAAATGTCATTCTAAGCAGGAGCCCTCAGATAGAACAAATAGATGTAAAGTTGCTTGCTGGCTTGGAGGGCGAATGGAGAATGGGGCAAAGGCTGGAGGGCTACAGAGATGCTGATGGGGGAGTTTCCAGTACCGAGGAGGATTCTGGGGAATAGAGAAGACAGATGCTTCAGAGATTTTTGAAATAAAAATGTGTAGATAAAGATGTGTGAGTAATTAAAGACATGTGGTTTATTATTAGATAGCTTTAAAATATTTTAAAATAACGTAAATATTAGAATGTTAAAATCCAGCACATTAGCCACCAAGGATACATACAAATCCCACTATGTTTTAAATAATAGCACCAAAGGGGGGGAGCAGTCTTTTACGGGAGTAGCAAACACAATTTACCAGGACTATCTACTTTAAACTGCCGTCACTGATGAAATTCTAAAATTTGGGAAATTTTCCATTACTTCAAAATTTTTTGCATAAAATGAAACTTCATTAATAATTTTATATTGCACTACTTCAAATTTAGATTTTTTTCAAGTTCTCATATAATTATATCACACAATATAGATATTAAAACTATGTGCATGTTTTGCTTTAACACAAATAACAAATTAAGGTGGCAGACATGGCAGATATGGTCTTGCTTCCTACTCGATAGCAGTTGTCTACTGTCTTCACAAAATTCTCAAGGGGCATTTTAAAAACCATAAACCTAGACCACACTAAGGTTTAAGTTTGCTGGAAATGATGCACAAAATTCCAGGGCCAGTGACTACAGCAGGTGACTCAAGGAGTGGAAGACTCTATAAATTAAATTCTTACAAAATATCAAATAGAATTAGCAGTTCTGTACAGAATTACCTGCTATGAGTTAGTCACACAAAAAAGGACTTGAACAAATGATAACATGGGACCGAACAGTAGTATATGAAAGGCCAAAGACTAAAATGATCTGCAGCTTTCAAAATATTCTAAAAATAACTTGTAAAAAGATTTTTATGGAATGTATGGAGGAAAAGGAACCACTGGGAATACAGCTGACGCTGTATCACTAACTAGTGACAGCAGAAACAAAATACTGGATGTCAGTTCTTTCTGCTTCCTTCACCAGAAATGGTATTCAAACTGATATGAAAGTAACAAGCATGAGGCCCAGGGAAAGTAGTAAACAGACAGTATGCATTTTTTGCAATGAGCCATTCTAAAGCTCAGATGGATTTCGTTCAGGGTATCAGTAGCAGTTGTAAGATCTATTTCAGTCATCTACAGGGATTCCGGAGGATGGGAGAAGTGTTGGAAAATTAGAAATGAGTAAAACCTATTACAATTTTCCAAAAGATATATAAAAATTCAGATTGTAGGTTGCCAGAAAAATGGGTTCTTGGTGTCCATTGCAGGAAAGAATTCAAGGACTGATCAAGTGATAGATTCTAAATCTAAAGCTGTAGATTTATTAAGAAAGAATAGTCCACTCTCAACATGGTGAGAGCGGGCAGGCTCAGAGAAGAGCAGCTGCCCAAAAAGAAGTGGGGTCTGGGAATTTATTACACTGAAAATGAAGGCACGAAATATTCAAGACTTAGGGGTGGTGTGATAGGCATTCCTAGGCGGGTCCTCACTGACCACTCCTTCCTGATGGGAGGAGGGATTTTCCTCCTCTTTTGGCTCTGTCTGAACTGTCATGGTGACACAGTGGGTGGAGATTTTCCCTAACTGCAATGCTAATAATATTATAATCCATTATAATTAGCTAAAGTTCACTTAAAGTGGCAAGATGGCGTCCCGGACCCGCTCTTGGCTGCTGAGACCTAGTTCTGGCCATTCTGTGAGCTGCACTTTTCCTTAAGGATGATCTCATCTCCTCCCTCTATTGTCTCCCTTCACCTCATCCTTCCCTTCCTCCCCCTCTTTCCTTGTGGCGCCATGGTCCCATTCTTCCTGCCTACGGTAACAAGATTGCACTGATTCCTAGCAACTCTTTCTTTAAGTGGCAGACTGGGAGACTTGGAATGCAAAGCATTTTTCTGTAATCCATCATATAGGTTATAATAACAAGTCATGCCATTCACATCCTTTTTCTATACCTGATACAAGAGAAAAAGCTAATATAGTAAAGCGTTTTAGGTTTTGTTGTTGTTATTATGTTACTGTTTTTAAATCTCTAAAAACATGACACTTTTTCTGGGCAATGGGAAAAAGGATATAGTAACACCCAGCATATTAAATTTTTGAAAGACAATATCTAAAGCATACTGATTATTAGTCAGTGCTAAGCAGGTGTGATGGCTAATTTTACATGTCAACTTTACTGAGCTAAGGAATGTCCAGATAGCTGGTAAGACATTGTTTCTGGGCGTGTCTGCGAGGGTGTTTCTGGAAGAGTTTAGCATTTGAATCAATAGATTGAGTAGAGATGTGCCCACACCAGTGTGGGTTGGTGTCATCCAGTTCCTTGAAGGTTCCAGTAGAACCAAAAGGTGAAGGAAGGGTGAGTTCCCTCTCTCTCTTTTTGACTTGGGGCATCTATCTTCTTCTGTCATCCAACATTGGAGTCCAAGGTTCTCGGGCACTCAGACTCTGGGACTTACACCAGCACCCCCCAGTTCTCAGGCCTCCAACCTTAGACTGGGAGTTATACCACTGGCTTTCCTGGTTCTCCAGCTTATAGACAGCAGACTGTGGCACTTCTTGGCCTCCATAACCATGTGAGCCAAATCTTATGATATGTATATTTGATATTTTATATATATATATATATTTGTGTGTGTGTATACACATATATGTATATTTATGGACACTTTGGTTAAAGTTGCTCAAGCAGTAGTCCACCGTAATCAGAAGTGTCTGAACACTGATGGGAACCACTTTGAGCACCTCTTGTAATTACAGAAGTCAAATGTGCCTGGTCTTCATCTTTTGTTATCGGTATATATTGAGTATTACAAGTTTAATAGTTTTCTCCTTCCTTAAAATGTGTATACATTTTCTTGGCACCCTCTGTATCTTATTGGTTCTATTCCTCTGGGGAACTTTGACTAATGTAACAGGAAAGTGTTCTCTATAGGAATTCATTTGTGGCCTACACCCAAGTCATATCGTAATTTGTAATTTTACCAACTCCTTAAATGAAGACAGCCAGTATTCCTTGCAGTTGATAGGAAACGGGGAAGGAGAGTTTACTCTCTGGCTAATAGGATCAGGCCGAAGGCATATCAGTGGTGAGCTTTACCACTTGCTGGCTACATGACCCTGGCAAGTGACTTACCATCTCTGAACACTGATTTCCTAATCTGTAAATGGGGGTAATAATTGGCTCCTAAGGTGATAAATGATGATAAGTATAAAGTGTACATTATAGCACCTGGCACATATTAAGTGTTCAACAAGTGGAAGCTAATGATTATGTTCTCAATATGGACCAGGACAAGGAGCTGAAACAATGGGTAATAATAGACATAAAAATGTAAAATTCCAGACCTACATTTAAAAGAAATCAACCATATAAATACAGGATGAGAAATTCCATGCGAAAGCCTTAAGAGCTTTACCTGTTTACAAGTTCAATATCAGCCTCCACGGAACACTGAGCAGGCCAACTTGGACTTTATTTTTGTCTCAGGCAAGAGAGATACTATCCCACCTCTACTGTGCTAGAGACAAAATGTAGTAAGATAACTGTTTAACATGCAGGGAGAATAAAATCAATAAATTTGTTTGTGGACAGAAGGGTCATTAAAATGATTAAACTCTGTCATTCAATAAGTAATTCAATAAAATGCAGATGTTCCACCTGGAGAAGAAATGGCCAAAAGGAGTTGTATCAGCTGGTAATTTACATAAAATGGGTACCACAGAACCATACAAACAACGAGAAGCCTCGCTGTACACTGGTATTGAAAGATGTCCATGATGTAGTCAGTGAAAAAACGTCAAGGTACAGAATAGTGTGAGTGTAATTGGCTGTATTTTATATAAAAAGAAAGGAAGAGGCATCGCTATTTGCTTGGAGATTCACAAAATCAAAACTTGAGAAGAAACTAAGAACATAACTGACCTGTTGGAGGTGAGAACTGAGTGGAGAGAAGATAAGGGCAAGGATGGGAGGGAGAGTTTCTGCTTCATTCCTAACTAGAGTTGATTCTCTCAGGAGCTGACTCTGAGATGAAGATTTTCGTCCTTGTAGCTTTTTAGGAAACGATCCCAGAAAGCCGAGGTAGGGAGCAGGGAAGAAAAGGAAGCGATAGACAACTGAGCTTCAGAGTTACCCAGCAACGGGCAAGGAATTATCACTGCTCAGGAGTGTGAGCCCTCAGGCACAGCCGCAGCTGCTCTAAGTCGCGCCAATGGTCCGGTAAGGCCAGGACCACCACGTCTGTTCCCAGCCCTCCCGATTCCTTTGATCTTGCAACCAAGTGAAGGTAGTCTGTTCAAAATAATAGCTTGAGAAATAAATTTTAAAAGGAAAATAGAATAAACACATATCATAAAACATAAGCATTCTAACGTAAAAGGGATGTTTCTTTTTGATCAGTTCTGAAACATAAAACTAGAAGCAATATTTACTATTACAGGATAGCAGATATCAGCTAAAATAAGAAGCACTTACTAATAATTAGATCTGCTTCCTTATAAGGTCTTGGTAATTACCTATCATTGGGCTCACTCAATCAGAGAATAAAGCTCAATCAAGGATTTGCTTTAAACTAAAATTTATTGGGTATTAAGCCCAAGGTATAAACAAGTAGATAATCTACAATAGTGGTCACCAAAGATGGAGTAGTTTGTTGTGCTAAACCACCCTTTGTTGAATTTCTCATTTGATTTCCTCAGTATAGATCCCTACTGTAACAGTGAAACGCTGGCCTCTCTGACTCCAAGCCTGCTTTGTTCAAGAAGCTTCTGCTTGGTCTTGCATATGGACATGCTAATCATTAGAGGAGTTCTGCTTTTGGCTTGAGTTGTACAAAAACAGCCCCTTAGCAGAAAGAGACTCTCCCGAGGAGATGAGGGAAGTATGTATATATATCAAAGATTTGCAGAAATCTTGGGACCAGACTCACATCAACTACAGTCAACAGACTAAGCACAGTCTTCCCTGCTGGTGCCCAGATGTCTGCGGTTGTCAATCACCTCTTGCCCCTCCCATTTCCCCCTTCCCTTGACATAAAAAGGCTGACCTCTATACTTTCTCAGGATGAATTTAAGACACCACTGGGTCTCTCATCTTCTGGGTTAATGAACTCTTCATCAACAAACCTTTCCTTACTCCAAACTGACATTTGAGTTTGGGCCTTTTGAAGCATCAGCACATGGACTTTGGATCAATAACACTATGAAGTGGTTGGGACTAGGAAACTAAGTTCCAGGAGAGGGGCAAATCCCAGACCATCCGGCAGTTGCGTGGTGTCCTCAGTGACCTTTTGTGCCCTTGTAGGCCCACAGATCAGCATCATCTGTCAGCTTGATAGAGATGCAGAGTCTCTGGCCCCACCCCAGATTTACTGAACCAGAATGTGCACGTGAGCAACATGCCTGGGTGATTTTGTACTCACGGTATAATTTGAGAAGCAACTTTGACAACGTTTAGATTCCACAACTATACAGTATCATTTGTTTTATCCCAAATAGAAATATATTGGCCTATAGTTAAACTACATTTAATTTTAATTCAATTAAGCCTTTTAATTTACAAATTGAATTCCCCACAATCACCATAATACCTGATGGTTACATGCACCTTTACCAATATTACTGCAAATACACTGTGCTTATGTGCTAGGAAAAGAACATTTAGGACTGAAATATTTTTATTTTCTCAAATTGGAGGACAGTACCAAATACTGATATGGATATAGTGCCTCGGTGTCCTCAGTGCCAACTAGGTGACGTATTAAAATACTACAGTTAGGTAGTTTTCTTCAGTTCATTATAAACTTTACTCTCAGTTGTGAGACAGTCTATTATGAACTGAAACAATGGTACCTAAAAACATGAATAATACATAGCACTGACAATGCCTTTGGAACCATTATGGCATACAATATTGTATCAATCCATAATTTGAAGATGGGCTAAATGGATCTTTCATCTAAAAGAGCTGCTCTGATGTGTCAATTTACACTTCATGTTAGTAAGAATATACTATCACCTAAAATCCATATTAAAATATTTTATATAAAATGTACTTGCATTAATAGATATCTGTCATTTGTTACTAAATATGGCTGTTAAAAGAACCTCTTAAGTGGTTTCAAAATTTGTTTTTAAGACCTTGACATTGGATTGAATAAAAAGTATTATGAAACCAATCCTTCATTGGGAAAATGGACATAATGGATGAAATACTGTATGTTGCTTACTTCATTTTTGCCAGGTCAAATTGAAATTCTCATCAACGCTTGACACCCCTCATATGGCCACATAATAAATGAGTGAGAACCCAAATGTGGACATTAAATATTTCATTTTCACTAGACATTATTACTGAACAGTATAGTTCAACTTTTGAGAATATCTTTCACATTTCTTCTTTGAACATTATAGTCTTGCATTGTGAACTTCTCTTGTAATAGGGGAGTAAAATAAGGCAGCTCACTCAATTATGAGTCATTCTGGATTATAAATTTATGTATCATTAACCATGAATTCAACAAGTACACAGTGATCTGTTTGATCTGAAATTGCATCAGAGTGTGAAGTAGTACTTTAGGAGAATTAAATGAATAAAGTAAATTGAATAAATGTTCCATATAAGTGAAATATGGCACCTTCACCTAAGGGTAAATAAATAAATCCCCTGTTTACATTGTCACCCTTTGACTTCATTTTCTCCATCATCTTCTTGCTGACACTAACTGTTCCTCCATTTGATGGAATCAATATTTTAAATATGAATCAAAATGCAAAGTAGGGGGTGCTTAGGCACACATAAGTATGCAATAATTTTTTTCTAATGGCTTCGAGTCATATATCTTAGTCTGAAAGACTTGATAAGTGGTGAGAGAATCACAGTACTTTTCCTTTTTCATTAAAGTTGCTTATCTTCTTCAAAACATTCTCTTATCATTATATTTAAATAAGAGACATTAAGAGAAAACTGAATGGAAAAAACACCACCCCTGGTTATTGTTGTTATTGTTGTTGTTATTTTACAGAAAGGATATGGAACATGATTAACATACTGCTTTGGTATTGTAACTAGTAAAACACAGTTTCTTTTCCAAGAGGTTTGTATTATTTGATCTCTCCATCATGGCTCTGCATATTTTCTCTCTTCTGGGAAGAATTCACCTGTGAAAAGCATGCTAAATATTATGCAAAACTTACACAGGGATTTTTAAGGAATCACTATAAATGACCAGCTAACACTTTGGGGACTTAAAAATGCATAATTAAGAAGTTTTATTTCTCAATTTTTGTGATGATTTCTTAACTATTTCCATGTATGGTAACATTTCCCTAAATGTAAGCAGACTGTTACTATTGCCTTCGCACCATCACCAAAGTCTAGAAATTCTGAGATAATTCGCTACTCACAATTGTGTAGAACCCGAGTTGCTACTTAGAGAAATAGGTCTAAACATATTTATTAACAAGAAATAAATGACTTTCTATCATTTGTGGGATTTAAACTCTAAATAATCTTGACCTATGACGAGTTGGTTTCCATCAACATAATCAAGTTAAATGATGTTCCTTCCCCCACTGACCACTTTTTCCAGAGCTTTCTAAGCCTGGGATGGGTATCTTTGATAGCTTCACTTATGCAATGCGTTGTTCAAATTAGAGATTTGGAGAGAAAACTGTTTACTCAAGGAGGGAAAGAAATAGTGCATTGGAGCCACAAAATCAGTTGCTATTCAACAAGCTTTCATATCACCAAGAGATCAAACCCACTGGACAAATTAGCCAGATTTCACCTGTTTGTGCAGTCATTTGATTTTTTTTTTTTTTTTTTTTTTTTGTTACTTTCTGTCTCAGACTTTCCATCACAGGCTTTGCCTCATCTGCTGTGTTTTTCTTCCAGTTGGCATCCATGCCACTTTAAACGTATTCCTGTCTTGTCACTCAGCAGCCAAACTCCATGCTTTGCATCCCCCTCCTGCCCCTCCCGCGCCCTACACCTCCAGCACTCACACGTTCTGCCATTACTTTCAGGCTACACAATGTCACCACTTGATGCTTTTCCTTGCACTCTCCCAGCTGATGTCCGACATCCTTCATTTCGCGGCATCTGAGCAGAACCACAAGATGACAACTTTAGGATCATAATGCGAATTAGTTATTCTCTCACCATTTCCCATTCTCATTAAATCACTGTCAGGACAATGGATTCATGGGGGACCATTTCCTGTTCTCATTACAATTTTTGTCACAAGAATGAGGTATCAGAATTTCAATGCTTCGCATAGTCTTTGAAAAATAATAGTTAACTCTGCTGCTTTGACCTTTTTTTTTTTTTTTTTTTTTTTTGGTTCTGTGTTTGGCTCGCCTTTGCCGTTCTCTCCCCCTCTCCCCTGCCTGTTTGTGGCCTTGGCATTTAGATTAAGATTATGAGTCTTGAATGTGGCAAAAGTTAAGAAATCACTATGAGAGGATTGTGTTAAAACTTTGCCTCTCTTTTCAATGACAAAATGAAACCGACATTACAGCACATTTTATACAAAAGTTAGAGTATACACATGGTCATTTCTTAGGTAAATGGCTTATTAATATTCTTTTTCATTTTCATTTTTACTTTCCTTTCACTTACATAACAAGTATACAACTTGTCCTTAAAAGAAAGTACAGAAATATAGTTTATATTTTCTTTGTTGTTTTTATAATGATTCCAAATTTATGTAACTTTTAGGGAAAAAAAACACATTCTTGCTATTCAGATATACAATTTGAATAAATTACTGTATTTCCCTTCCCTGCTGATCCTAGCTGCCTTTACCAAGGTTTGTTTTACAGTTGATGGCTTTGTTCTTCCAAGACAGTCACACGTTCTGTTTGGGTTCGGTGGAAGTCTTACAAACACTCGGTAATGATTTGTTAACTAAATGTTCCAGAGCTGTCTGTCAGCTCTCCCTGCAGCATAATAGCATCACCTGCCTGCAGTCACATCAGGGCGCTCTAATTAAATGCAAACGTTGTAAAACCCCAGAGAAGCGCAGGGAACGAGGATATGCTATAGAAATGCATATTCTTCTCTTTGGTAATATGCTGTTACAGTTTTTGTTTTTGTTTGGTTCAGAGAGTGTTAGAATACGTGAGAAAAATAGAGATCCTTTAATTGTTAATTGATCCGTGTCCCTATTTGTAGAAATTTTAACTTGTAATATGCTTCAAGCTAAATTTTAATTCTCTTCAGATTCAGAATAGGAAAATTGAGTGCAACTTGGTCAGTATTTTTTAATTTGCTCCACCAGTCTGTCACTTTTTTTCCATATTGTTTCCATTCGCTGCTTCTTTTTCATGTTTCTTTTTGGATTATATATTAATGTTTAATTTTTTTGAATTGTAACCCAGCACAGTGCCTGAAATGTAATAGACACAAAAAGTGTTTGCTCATGAAAGGGGTAAAGGAGTGGAAAATTTCAGTGGGACGGGTTAGCAATGGCATCATAAAACTTGAAATTGAAATGGTTTTCAGCTTATTGATTCAGGTAAATATATTTTGTTTTATTTAAACAGTTTCTTTGTACTCCTATATGATTTAGAGTTTTCATTAGAAATGGCTGCTAAATTTTATCAAATAGCTTCTCATGATCCGTGAATTTTATCATAAATTCCTTTTTCCTCCTCTAATTTGTTGAGGGACTATTTTATAGACTTGCTGTCACTAAGTCACTTGCTTGATCATATGTATTCTTTTTTGATACACTGCTGGATTTATTTTTAACATTTTATTTAGAATAGTACATCTTTCTTTAAAGGTAAATTAATATTATAGTTTGTTTTGTTTCATTTGTACTATGTTACCAGGTTTTGGTATTAACACAAAATTGGCTTCATAAAATGACTTGAGAATTCCATATTTTTCTGTGGCTTGAATGCTTTGTGTGTAACTGTAGATGGTCCTTCAAAGATAGAGAAAACCCAAATTTGAGGGCATCTGGAATGGTTAACTCTTTCATGGCACATTTCTAACCATCTTTTGATGTCTCTGGGATAAAGGGTCTACTCATGTTACCCTTTTCTTTTGGGGGTAATTTTGTTAATAACGGTATGTGTTTTGCCAGATAATTATCCATTTTTCTCTAGGAATTCTAATTGACTGCCATAAACTTTCAGGCAGTAGTGCCTTTAAATTTGTTTAATTTCTCTTGAATCAATTGTTAAGTGCCCCAGTTCTCATTCTTAATTATGTCTATTTTATATTTTTTTTCTTTTTTGCTGCAGTCATAATTGCAAAAGGGTCATCTATTTTACTAGCCATTTCCAAGAACCAGCTTTCAGATTTGTGTACCCATTCTACATAGTATTTATTTTCTATAGTCTTAATTTTAAGTGTATCTTTGTTTCTTTTTATTGATCTTGTTCTTTGACTATTTGTTAAGATGCTACTACATAACTATTTTATTTTGTATCTGTCTTCTTTAATAATGAAGGCTCTTAAGGTCAGACTAGTCCTAGTAGTATAACTTTCACTGAACCACTGTGTTTGGGATGAAATATTCTCCATCTCACTATTTTCTAGATTGCATTTCATTTTAGTTTTCAGGAATTATCTAGGTGAGTAACACTTAATATTTAAATATAAAATTATTTCATCATCTTTTGTCCAAATGTGATTGCATTAGAGATTTTTATTAATTTATAACTTTAAAAAGTATCCTGAAAATATAGCACTACTTTTAAAGCCATAAGTGTTTTTAATGGTTAATTTTTGTAAATAGCCTATGCATATATAAACACACATATTCTCTATTTGAGCAATGAAAATGTCTGTGTATTTATTAAATTAAGTTTATTAATCAATTCTCCTGTCTTATTTTTATGTAGTAAATCTTTTTAATTCTTTAAGCATTATTGAAAAATCTCACTACAACTTTATTTTTATTAAGTTCTTCTTGCATAGCTAATGGTTTTCCTTTATGTATTAGTTGTTAGGTTTTTTTGGAGATGCAGATGTGTTACATCTACATCATAAATTGTCCCTCTTTACATTTTGTAGTGTCCCTCTTTATCCCGCTTACTGCTTTTATTCCTTAATTTCACTTTTCTTCTACTAGTATCACTACTGTATTTTCATTTTCCTTTTGTTTGCATTCACTGGTACGCTTTGCACATCCTTTTCTTTTCTCTTTTCTTTTAACATTTTAACCTGACAGCTATATTTAATTTTGTTTACTTCAAAATTAAGCATCAGTTAAAGTGCATTGGTGATGCAGAGATTGGTAATCAGACTAGGGCTTGGGTTCATCAACACGCTCACTTACTAAGGGTCCTATCTGCAATTTACCAACATTGCTCTTTTTAGAACTCATTCAACACTGAGCTGATCCAGGGCTGTTCTTATTAACCATTCTTTATATTATTATTCCTAGTATTTATTGAATTCTTGTTTCTGGCGATCTTCTACGCACATTACATATTTTACAATACCCTATTGATGGGGAAACTGACCTTAAAATGGTTCCCTGCCACGTGGACCTGAGCTAAAATAGTGGCCCAAGCAGAGAGAGAAGTCCCCAGCCTAAGTTCCAGCCCACTTCCACATAACCCCCTCCAAGCCACACCTTGAGCCAATCACCAGAGGACACCTACCCCTTCCCAAACTCAAGGAAGTCCCCAACCCATAAAAACCTGCTCAAAATCTTGCTGGGGGCTCAGTCTTTTAGGAAGGATCCCACTGAGCCCGCTGGCATAATAAAGCTGTGTTCTCCCTGATCTCCGCGTGCCCCTTGAGTTTCTCGGTCCTTGCCATTTTTTCTGCAACACTATGAGGTTGGTATTGTTTCCCCAGTTTTATAGATAAGGAAATTGAGCACTGAGAATTTCCATGATTTGCTGCAAAATACCTGGGTTTGGAATGCAGGTACCAAGTCCGGAGTCTGTGGTCTTAATTACAATTGATTCTTTACATCAGTTTTCATTTTTCATGTTCCCACCATTGTTTTACAGGTTCGGAACTCCAAGATGTGGCTCTGTGGTATGAGGATCTTTTTGAGCTAAAGGCAACCGACACTCTGTGGGCTGAGGAGAAACTTCTCCCCCTCCCTTAAGTATCTAGAGGAATTTGAATTAGGGGACTTACTCATAATCAGAGAAAACCTATCTATGTGGCAGGGCCAACTACTGATTACTGAACATGTACTCTCTGCAATGACCTGCTGAAGCCCCCGGGTGCCTTACCTCATCCCCAGCTCTGAATGTCATATACACCCATGTTCCCTTTCTGTCTCTGAACCTCTCATGCACATGGGATCTCTGACTCTCTCATGTATACAGGGTTCTCATACATATGTACGTATTAAATTTGGTTGTTTTCTCTTGCTAATCTGTCTCATCTATTTAATTATTAGACCAGCCAAAAGAACCCTGAGAGTAGAGGAAAGTTTCTTCCTCCCTCACAAGGTTATATATTGAAGGAAACATTGTCATTACATGAAAGTATTCCTTATAAAATGATCAACTAGCAAAAATAACTTCCCTCTAAACATTCCTATTCAATGAACACTGAGATCTATCCTGGCCTTGAGGGCATCTGAGTCAGGTTAACAACTGATATTCTTTAATTGCTAACAACAGAAACCAACTCTGGCTAACTTAAATTTTAAAAATTTAATCAAAGGATTTTCTCAGGTAGCTCACAGAATGAACTAAAAGCTAGAGGCCAAGACAAGTACAGATAGGTTTTTTCTTTGTTTGTTTGATTTGTTTAGTTTGTTCATTTTTGTACCCTATTATAAATCAGACAGCTATAAAGGATCCAAGGGTAAAAAAAATTGTAGGGGCCGGCCCGGTGGCTCAGGCGGTTGGAGCTCCGTGCTCCTAACTCCGAAGGCTGCCTGTTCGATTCCCACATGGGCCAGTGGGCTCTCAACCACAAGGTTGCCAGTTTGATTCCTCAACTCCCGCAAGGGATAGTGGGCTCCTCCCCCTGCAACTAAGATTGAACATGGCACCTTGAGGTGAGCTGCCTCCTGGATGGCTCAGTTGGTTGGAGTGCGTCTTCTCAACCACAAAGTTGCTGGTTTGACGCCTGCAAAGGATGGTGGGCTGCGCCCCCTGCAACTAGCAACAGCAACTGGACCTGGAGCTGAACTGTGCCCTCCACAACTAAGACTGAAAGGACAACAACTTGAAGCTGAACGGCACCCTCCACAACTAAGATTGAAAGGACAACAACTTGACTTGGAAAAAAGTCCTGGAAGTACACACTGTTCCCCAATAAAGTCCTGTTCCCCTTCCCCAATAAAATCTTTAAAAAAAAATAAAATAAAAATAAAAATTGTAGTTTCTATCATTAAGGAAGGAAATTGTTAAGGAAAAATTTTGTTGGCGAGGTCCAAGTAACCTAGTTAGTGACTAGAGTCTAAGCACACAATAACAAGAATGGCATAATTTATGGCACATGTGGATTGCAGCACACACTGTTCCAAGACTTTGGTCTCATTTGCTTTCACTACACCCTATTAATCATGCCCATTTTACAGAAGAGGATGCTGAGGCTTAGGACTCAGAAACCCAGAAAGTCTTACTTCTATTTCTATTTTTGATATACCTTTTATATTGAAAAAAGAATGCTTGATAGATAACTGTGTGAATAGGAGATGCAGGAATAACATGACTCATTCTTTTTGAGATTTGGTAGTTCATCTTACCAGTATCATCCCTGGATTTTTTTCAAAATCCACTGTGTGAATATGTATTTCTGGTTGTGCCAACCATTCTTTTCTTTGTATGATAACAAATCCAATACGGCAAGGTTTCTTTCCCTTAAGGTTGTCTTTTCAACATCCCCAGCCACTTTGTTGGTTTGGAACAGAGGTGGTCCAGCATTAAGTCCATAATTCAAATTCTTTTTGTTTGCTCTACATATAGATATTAAGTTTTTAAGGAAAATTATTAATCTCAGACAGACTATTTCCAACATGTGTACAGAAAGTAGATTACAAAATATTGTACAATTTCTGTTTTCATTCATGCTTTATACAAACACGTAGACACACACATACACAAGCGCACAAACATTTTAGAAGGTGCCGCAAATTCTTAATACTTGTTATCACTGAAGGTAGGTTTATACTTGTTTTTTAAGTTATTCTTATATGTATTTCTACATTTCCTACTAGAAAAAGACTTTTCTTTATTAATGAAAAAGACTTTTTAAATCATGAATTATTTTTTTTAAATACACCAATTTCATAAGGTGTCTTTGTAGCAGAATGAAACTTTCTAGACACATTAGAATACAAAGCCGTCTGCCCTCCTATTACTGTTTATGCCATGCCAGTTTTTCAGCTGGTATTGAGTGTCTGGACTGAGCTATGCAGCAAATGCTCAGAGAAATATCACTTTTACACATCTCTCCTTTCCTTAACAACAGTTTTTCCCACATTTAGTTCCTGAACTTCTACCTTCATCACGTGAGTTCTACTAAGCATGTTTCTTTAGAGCCAGGTGTGTGATCATCCCTTTATATACCTACCATAAATTCTATCCTTTACTAGATAAATGAGAAGAATATAGTTATTCTCCCAAAACTTTCACTGAGTCTTACTCTACTCATTTATTTGAATATATGAGTTCACAAGGAAAACTCAGTGTTAAATTCAATGCTGAAGCAATTACACAAGATTTACCAATGTCTTTTAAAGATTTTCATACTTGCTCTTGCTAAAACAAAACTACCATTTTTCAAAGTTTTCAAAAATAAATATAGTCCAAGAGAGGATAACAGTAATATTTTCAAGCAGTTATATTAGAACCACATTTCTACTTTTGGAAATCAATATATTGTTGGGGCACCCTAAATTTCCACTGACATTCAAAAAAGCTGCTTGAAATTACTAATATTATGGTAAGGGAATCTTTCTGTTGAAAGCATGTGCCCGTATGAATTCTAAATTCAGTGTAGTATGATGATTTGGCGGGATGGAGCTGTTGCTTGAAATATAATAACAAGGAAGAAAACCAGGAGAAGGATGGCTCCATTAAATTTTCCATCTAGTCTGTGTGTTCTCACTATTAAAATGGACTCAGTATTTTTGTCTGTTTTCCACACACAAATCCTGTGACTAACCACCTCAGCTATATTTAAATAACTTGAATTCTAACATTAAAATTGAATACGTGTTATTTCCCCTTCAAATGTATCTAGCCACTCAACTTGATCTTGAAAGCTGTTCAAGCCTTTCAATAGCTTTTACATCTGATTTGAGAATTTGACATATAATTCAAATCTTAGTACTTGAAAGTTCTAGCAAGTGAAAAAGATCGGAAGTCCTTGGAGATTATTTCAAAAGTTCATTCTCTTTCATGTCCAAGGACATGGTTGACATCTGAAGAATAAAATTAGAGTAACAATAAACCCAATACTCTCATTTAGATTTCAGACAGGGCAGAGATGTGTCCTGGAAATTCCTTAGGTAGAAGTACCTCTCCTAAAGAAAGTTGAATCCTCTCATGTCTGCATAAAGTTAGAAAGGATTCCACGATCATTTCTACAGAAAGGAGAATCAGACCAAGCAAATAATTAGCAACTGTAGAATAGGGCTTAAGAGCATGGGCTCTGACATCAGAAGAATCTGATTTCAAATCTGGACTCTGGCCATTTGATGAGTAAGTTAAAATCTTTATGCCATAAAGTTTAATATTTACTGGCCCATAGAGCTATATGAATTAAATGACATAATCCATATAGAGGGTTTATCAGAAATGCTGCCATATAATAAATTGCAGCCATTACTACTACTGTTATTATTGCAAATAAAAAGAAGTCTTCACATTTGATATGTTCATAAGGGAGTTTTCAGATGTGCATATCCAGATGTGAAATGATTATTGACAAATGTATTTAAATAATTCTGCAAATCTTGTTTTAATTAGTTTTCTATGAGACTTCCAATTCTGGACTTGACTTTAAAACAGTTTCGTTTTCCTTGACCACTGCTAAACTCTTGATGTTGCTGTTTTCTAAGGAACTAATTGCTTCTTTGAGTCTGGGGAGAGAGGAGTTGGATCAGTGCGTGAGGACTGGTCTCCGAATAAAAATTACCAACAAACCCTGTCAAAGAACCCATCTACCAACTCACAGGACACCATGTAGATTCTGATGTGTGCCCTGCCTTTTCTCTAAGGCTCTCCTCCAGCTGTGACACAGAAACAATTACTTAGAAAGGTTTGAACATCACCACAATCACTGGCCTGCCCTATTGTGAACGAAATAGGACTGTTCGAGTGATGAGCGTTACAAATAGAATGGAAATAAATAGGAACATTCTAAAAAATTACATGAAATTGGTAATCTAGCCACCCACAATAATTTTGTCATCACCCAGATTTCTGTGGTGATATTTTATTTTTATTTTTGCAATATTTATCAGGCATTTATTTGTTCATCTGAATGCTTTTCACGGTTAACTCATTTAATCCTCTTAACACTATGAGGCAGACATTAACTAGTATTATCCCATTTTACTGATGAAAAAACTGAGGCATAGAGTGGTTAAGTAATTTGTCCAAGGTTATACAGCTAGCAATTGCAGAGCTGTATAGGAGATAGGAGCAGAGCCAGGCTGGCCATAGAGTCTGTGCTCTTAAAACCACTACATTCCTTATCTGACAGCAGTAGTTACAGTTATAGCTTTGCAAACAAGCGAGTTATAAGTAGAGAACTTCAATAAATGTACAGTTTATAACAGATAGTTATGTTTCTTCCTTTTGATTTATAAAAATGAGAAAGAAAAAAGTACTTGTCTCTTATGTTATCTTTTGAAATCTGGCAATACTTTTAATTGGTGACTCTGCCTGTGAAAGTGCTCTGGAGAAAAGTGAACCTTCTGTTACTCTGTAATTGCTATTTTCCCAGCAATATGAGATAAGGACAATGAGGTTTGGGAAATAAAATGCTGACTTGGGGAAATGAATGGTCTATATTTTCTTTACGTTGACCTGCTCTCTAAAAAATGTCTGTATCCTAAAGTATTCTTTTATTATTATTAGTCTATAAATAGGAGTTGATTCTTTTCAAAATATAAAAGAAAGGAAAATTATTTTCTCAGATTTTTATGATGCCAGATAAATTGCCTCTTTATCCCACGCCTAAAATGTTTTGAAACCTGATGACAGTAAAAAAAGAATTCATTTAGATTCAATTGGGTATTAAATGATAAATTTTCTATTTGCATAAGTTTGGCTTCTTTAACTTTATACTTAACATGTCAGTTTTTAATGTAATTAATCCATCTGTTTGTGCCTGTGGAGTCCTTTTTAAAAGAGAGCATTTCAGAATAGAATGTACTTAGCTGAATTCAGAGTATAAAATAAAGCTCACAGGAACGTGCATCTTAAAGTTTCAGTCAGGGTTATGTGTAATAATGTCTTTTCAGTCATATCAAACAGGCCCCAGAATAATATTCTGAGATAAAAACAGCATTTGTTATTAATAAGTGAGTGCACATTAAATTCCATTCCTTTCTCCATGTTTTAAAAAACAGAATGGTATTTGGGAAAACAAAGGAAATCTTAAATAGCTCAGAGTTTCATATCTCACCCAACAGCAAGACTATGGCATTTTATTCCTGGCCATATACATGTATCTGTGCAAAATAGTGATGTGTTTAGAATGCAGGCAGCCCTCACCTTAGGGTTTCAGTTAATACAATGCCATGCAACCTGAGGACTGCCTGCATTCAAATATTTTTGTTGAATTTCTTTGTTATACATCTCAAGTTTTAAACATAAAATTATATACAGGTTTTCACCAGATAAGATTAGACATTAATTAATATTTCTTCCCTTAGCAGGTAGGGGTCAAATATAACCAGTTTTGCCTAAGCCTTTATCATGTTATGGAATATCTTGCTATATCAATTTGATGCTGAAAAATTATTTTTTCCTTGAAATTTCCTTTAACGCTTACCTAAATTCCCATTGCGGGTGGGTATCTACTAGGACACAAGCTATGCTGACATTGATCACCTGGATATTTAGTATCCTGGAGACAAGGTAGTCTAGTGATAGGTTACAGTTTTCAGTTTTCATTCATGTGATTTGGTCATGTGTGTACAAATAACAGGAAGAGGTTAGAAATTGCATTCCGGGAGAATTCTTAAATTTTAGTCAAATAAAACACCTCAAGATATGTGTCATAATGTAAAAAATATCCTGAATTATTATTGTTTGCCTGCCTGTTAAATTAATTTTATTCACCTGTTTTTTATGTCTATGTTTATATTCACAAATGAAAATAAGCTTCAAAACCTACATGATTTCCTAGATTTTGCTATTTCACAACTTCTTCGAAGCCCATGGTAGTGGACTTACTTCACTTCCAAGTCTTTCCACATACCTTGGAGCTCACAGAATGAAATACACCAATAGTGTTTGCTTAGTCTGCACGTCCATGCGTCTAAGAAGACGTTTTAAATTTGATTTCAGTATCTTCAGTTGTTTTCTGCAGGAAGACGGATCCGAGTGATCTCACCCATCAATGGTATTGGACAGAAAGATCCACAGAGAGTTTTTTCTGGTGATCCTCCATTAATGCAGTTTGGCTGTCTCCACATTCTGCTTTCCCTTTCCTCTTCCAGCTCCCACCGGGGGCATTCCTAACGTCCTTTCAGTTTGGTTTCCCCAGAACTGAAATCAGATCATCTCAGTCCCTCTTGTACCCCAAAGCTCTGGAGTCTTTCATTGGCCACCCAGAGACGCCTGAACTAGGACCGTCTGCTGTGCCCGTGAGCAGAGTCGGTGTCTTGGCAGGTATAGTGCAGGTATCATGATTACATATGTTCAAGGGACCTTCCAAAGCACTTTCCTAAGCTTTCTTTGATTCACCTTCTACATGTAGACAATGCAGAGATTTTCCCAGTCTTAGAGTTTGGATTGACTAGGCTTGAAGAAGGTTAGTTAACTGTCCAACTTCACATGTGAAGGAAAGAACCAGTCATAAACCCCAGTGTGCCTCTTTCTTGGAGCCAGGCTTCTTAAAGCTGGGCTCTGCCACTTATATTTGAAAGAGGTCTGAAGGAATGGGTTGAAGTTGACTGCCAGCCAAGGAGAAAGGGGACAACATTTATTCAGGAAACAATATGTATGTTAGGATTGTAGAAGAGAGGAGAGGAAAGAAAGCTGAGAATGTGAAGAGTTATTGAATTTTAGAATTGTTTTGTCAATTTTGCTAATTTCCATTATACATTTGATTATATTTTTATTAAACTTAAATGAAGAAATTAGCATTTTTGTAATTTTGAAGCTTTTGTTATAATTCAAGTGCAACACATATATAGTACTTGTATACAACATATGTACGTGTGTATAGTAAATATATATTTAATAATTATGTAGCATTTCATACATGATATATGTATTTCATTCAGGTTCTATATATTCTGTAAAAATCTCTTCCAGTGTTTTAAAATTTTAAAGTTTTTCCAGTGTCAACAGTCTCTTTTTTAAAAATTATATTTCCCCCTTTTTATGTATAATAGCTAAAGGGAAATAGCTATGAGTAACACAGCTCCTCTGAGAGGTGCAAATGACGTTCACCTGAGTGGCACCTCCATGGTTCTGAGGGCGCAGGATTGGCTCCCATGTGATTCCGGGACATCACCCATAGGTGTGCTCGCTCAGCTGAGGCCTGGCTGGTTGGACATTAACACCACTCCCGAGTGGGTCCCCTCACCGTGCCCTGGCCATTCCTCTGTTCTCTCATCATCTATCTTCCCTGTGCCCTACAACTGAGGAAATCTTGCCTGTTCTCAGAAGTGAGATGAGAATTTTTTTATCTATGCACATAAGACTTTCCCATTGATCTGAGGATTAAGTGTTTAAAATCTCCCCAAATTATCCCCTTTGTTCATTCTGATTTATTTGTATGTGTCATCCCTTCCATAACAAAATAAAATACAGATTGCTTAAAAAACAAAACGGAAAAGACACACACAATCGATGAAAATACTAGGAAAGAGGAGGGAATAATATTTTTCAAGTATTATTTAGACTAAAAACCAGAAAAAAAGTCACTGGGAAAACAGTGTTAATTGATTAGCGCTCTGTTTATCCTTCGATTGTCAAATGAAAATTCCCATGATTACAGTGGTCACTGTTTTTTCCCTTTTTTTATTTTTCTTTTTTGTTTTCTTTTTCTTTCTCGTTATTCTCTTATAGAATATGACTTTTATAAATACTTTGTACTTCACATCAGCCTTTCATACGTACAAAAATGTTGAGCCCCATCCTCGGTGCTAACACCTAGGAAGAAGCATCAAACTTTCCTTCACTTACACTAACAGATTTCCTTTCACGGTAGAAGTAGAAAAAGAACCCAGTTTCATGCACTTGCTAAGGACGTGGACCCACATACCTGATGGGTGAGCCTTTGTTCGAAATTTACAAGCACCAATGTAGATGCTAAAGAGACCTTATCCTGTTTTCCAAAAGGCTCGCATCCTCCCTGAAATACCAATACTTCCGAACTCTAACTTCTCATACTTGAGAGTTCAGAAGAGATGAATCTGGGCACGAATATGCCAAGAAGGGCCTTTGGAGAGGCCAGCTGGAATGTTGATACAGTGGGAAGGAAATGTGTTCAAAGACATGCAGTGGTAGGAAATGGCTCCCAGCCTGGGATGCTTGCAGCATGGAGTTTCCTTGGACAAAGATGAAGAGAGGTGTGCACGGAGATGTGGAGATAAGATGTGAGATCAGATGGAACTGTAAATATAAGGCCATCTTTCTGTATTCATGGTGATGATATAAAATCTTCTTGAAGAGAGTAGACATATGTGACCGGGACGAAGCACTTGGAAATTTAGAAATAAATTAATATACTAGCAGATTGAGTGAATAAGGGAAGGAGGATAGAGAAAGAAAAGCAGAACGATTTATTCAGCGAAGTTAAGGGGCAATGGATGAGCAAGAAGACATCATGACAAAGTGATAACCTTAGTGAAACAAGTACAAGTCAGCCAAATGTTGCTTCACATATTATTTGCTGTAATATTTTATTTTTCCAATAAGATAGCAATTAAA
Organism: Rhinolophus ferrumequinum; assembly: GCF_004115265.2. Classification (NCBI taxonomy): domain Eukaryota; kingdom Metazoa; phylum Chordata; class Mammalia; order Chiroptera; family Rhinolophidae; genus Rhinolophus; species Rhinolophus ferrumequinum. The sequence goes on from NC_046300.1 coordinate 64,129,198, forward strand.
AAAGAACATTGAATACATTCTATTTTATAGTAAAGGTATCAGCTCCCATTTATTGAGCACCCACTACGTGCCAAGAACTACACAAGTATCTCACATAATCTTTACATCGAGTCCACAAAGTTTGCATTCTCATCCCCGTTTCACAATCACAGCAACTCTGCTCAGAGAAGTCGAACCTCCCTTCCAAGCTCCTACATCAAGTAGAAGTTGGAGCTGGGATTGGAACTCATGTCCGACTGCATGAGACAGTGTTTCTTCACTTCTCACCTTCTCAGCTGGATGTCCTGAAGTCTAGGGGTGGCTTGACTGGAAGGACAGAAAGGAAGTCATCACCAGGCCCATCTCAGGCCACTGCTTTGACTTTTAGCGACTGCAGTCTGCTCTTGTGGATAAATGAGACCAGCACGTCTGTGCACGTGAGAACTCGCTTCTCTTTGGATCACTCTGCAGAGAAAGGCAACACAGATGTCCTCGGGGTGGCCGAGGTTTGGCAGTGCCGTTCTCAAATTGATCCCCCACATACTCGCTCTGTGGTCTGTGAACAGGTAAAACGAAGACTGTGAATAGGTAGGTGGCAACATGCAGGACACCAGCAACCTTCATGAAAAAGAATTTCAGAGGAGTGGAGGATAGGACATGGGTTAGAGTTGAGTAAATAGTGAGAGAGAAATGAGCTGGCAAAGCCAGGACAGAGAGCTAAAGTAATTCTCATGTATGGTAATCATGAGGATTAACAAGTCTATGCAAGAATAAGACAGTCGATGGCACATAATAAGCATTCAGTAAATGAGAGCTTTTATCATTTCATTAGAAGTTGAATAAAAAACAATGACTGTTTTGGAGAAAAGCCCAAAGTACAACAATTTATGATTTTACTATAATTTTAATATTTACAGTTGACATTTGAGATTTTAATATTCAAAACATATGTGTTACAACGTGTTTCTTAGATGCCTCTTGTCATGCAGGACGCCCTGCGGGGTCTCTGCTCCCGCTCCCCACCTAAGAACGCAGGACGTGGCTCGGCCAAAAAGGAACACCCACGGAGCCATAGGTAGGGGAGTCACACCGCTATAGTCTCACTGGAGGCTGGATTCACAGGACGTGCGACCTGCTGTCCACTTTTCTGCCAACCGACCGACTCCCCTCCCCAGCTCAGCCACGGCAGTTATATCAGGGGCCAATTGGCCAACTGGCTACAGCTGACGGCCAACTAGCCACAGCCGACGGCCGTCTACTAACTGAGCCAGCACCCCTCCACGTGAGGCCGAGAGCCTGGAAACTTCTCTCTGGGGCTCTGTCCCCACACCTCTTTTGGTATCAAATTACATTTCAACTACAATTTCTATGTTTATCTCTTTCATTCCACACTCCCCTCATCTCTAGTTTTTCTTTTTCCAATCCTGAAAGCTCTATTTCCCTGGTTTCTTCTATGATCCCTTCCCAAATATTCGCAAGCCCTTCGTTAGAGCCACTTCTTTATAGCTGGACCTGACCCTCACTCTGTTTTCCCGTTTTTCTAATTCCTAATCCCAGGCAGGATGGCTGAGCCATGGGGTAATTACTCTGTTCACTCTATCACACACTATTCATTCATTCAAAAGCTGTTTCTGAATGCCTGCCTTCCTCCCGGCACTGCAGTAGGCTTTGAGCTGTAATGGTGAGGTTGCCCTACCAGAATTTCTGAAGTTCATGTTCCTCTGGGGGGAGAACATTATATAATGGGACAGGTAAACAATTGTAAGTGGTTCTATATACTAAAAAGGAAAAGGGAGCTCTTAGAGCACATATTTGGGAAATTTGGGGAGGTTTTCCTGAGGAAGTTTTACTGAACTCTGAATGAACTTCAGGTCCCCATAGGGCCCACCAAAGAGTTGAACACAGTGGAAGCCATTTTACTCCTGTAGTTTTGACACTAAGCTTTCTAGATAATCTTATTCCTTAACTCTTCTGCAGCCCCCAAAATTCACCCAAACATCTTTTTTTATCCATAAATTACCTTAGTTGAATAGTCTATTTCTATACCTTTCCAACATTTCAGCGGCATTTATTTTTCTTTTTCCCTACTTAAGATTAATATTCTACAACCTTTTCTTCTCAACATTCTGTAAACTATAAGTTATGTTTTTCTTTGCTTTTGTGTCTTCTCTTAAGAAATGATTATGCGTCCTGTTTTCCACTCACCTCATTTCTCTTTATTATTCTTTTCTGGCTCAGAGCATTTACCTGCCAGCTGTTTCCCTTTGAATTTTTTGGCTTCCTTTGTACTTTTACTCCACCTATCAACCAGTATAATAATATATCCTATTGCAGTAAATGTGTCAGGTCATATATAGCAGTTAATTCCTTAATTTCATAAAGGTGGGGCTTTTAAAGTATTCTCTGTGATTCTTCCATATTTGCCTTTGCGAAATTAAATCATTTCAATTTGCTAAACCAGCTAATAAAGATTAATACAAACATCAAATCATCAAATCTCATCAAAAGCCATGAGCATGGCTTTTCCCCACAAAATCCAAGCTCACACGTAGTTGAAGGGCGTAAAGACTTGCATTAGTGCTCATTGAAGGCACAGAAAGTTTTCAACCATCTCAAAGAAAGCATCAGTATTCGTTTTCAGCATGCTGCCTTATGAATCCTTATGTTTATAACCCTTCTCCACAGGAATAAATCTTATAGCTGATTATCACAGCAGTTGGCCTGGTGCCAAAAGCAATTCTGGGAACAGTATTCAATCAATGTGTAAACTTGTGAAATGCCAGGAACTTTTGGAAGACCAAGAAGGGTGATTCTTTATGAAGAATAAACAATAGTAAGACAGGAGCAGACTCTCTTAAACGGTGCAGAAAAGAATTTTCCATGAGCTAACACGGATATAAACCTGGTTAGATCTTAGGATGTGGATTCCACCAGGAGAATTACATCTTGTTATATTGTTGGAGACCATTTAACTAGTACAAAGCCTGTCGTTTTGAGTCTAAAATAAATAAACACTCCTATTATTCAAAGTAATATGTTTAGAATACCACAATCAACGTATACTTTTATAATTTAATGAGAAACTTGATATAAAAAAATAAAAACAGGAATAAATCGACGAAAGTAAGCCATGGAGCTAAAAACCCAGAATTGTGATTATTAACATTAGGCTAAACAGAATGCTAAGATGACATGTTGTGGTATCTGTAAGTGGAGAAATGGCTCTCAGTATATATAGTACATACATGGACCATATTATTCAACGTTCTGAAATATATTCCATTTGGATTTTAGAATATTTGAAAATTCCAATAAAACTCTTAATGGAAAAAAGTCATTGCATTAAAGCACAGGTTCAAATTGTTCTGAAACTTAGGTTGGACGATGGAAACACCTTTATTGGGAGAGAAAGGGCTGCTAACCCAACCAGCTGTTCAGATAAATTAATTCAAAGGGCAAAATCAATCTACTGCCAATGAAACAAAACATACATTTTTCTACCTTATGACTAATTGAAAATACTTCATTATGATTATTATTTGCCATTTAGAAAATTATGTTAGTATGCAGTTTCACATTTAGATTTTTTGAAGAAAATTATCATTTTTATTCTATATTTCTTCATTGTAACTCCACCTATACAATATGTACATGTGAAATGGACCAGGACCAATCCACTCATTTGTAATCTTTAAATAGTATGTGCAAAACACCAAACAATGACTTACCTTATGACAATCAACTTAAAAAAAGATGGCAGAAATTAAGCAATCATTCCATTTTTCATTATATCCCAATTCTAAAGATTAATTTTCTATTAGAGATATATACTGCACACATATGCATGCACACACACACACACACACAGAGAGAGAGAGAGAGAGAGAAATATATAGTGCCTTCGTTACTATCAAAGCAAGTATTTTGCCTATTTTTAGTTGAGAGTTCATTAGCAAAATAAGACATAAATCTTTTAAAATAAAAATGTGTCTAAAAAACATGAATTGTGCCAATTACATTACAAAAATCAAGCTGAGATTATTTAAAACTGCATGAAAATGACCTTCAGTGATATATATCATGGTGAGGTTTATGCACAATCATACATAATTCTGGAAAAGGTACAAAAGCAATATTTATGTATAGTAATATTTTAGGAACTAGCATATTAACTCAAGATTGCAAAATAGATTTACAGTTTAGACTATGCAAAATGTTTTCTGGCTTTCTAGAATTTGGGCTTTGTCCTATTAGATGAATTTGTTAATTCCTGAAAGTTCCCATCATTTGTCAATTTTTCTTGAATTCTATTAAATGTGCCAGGTGTGTGTCAGGTATTGATGGGGAAGGGAATAAAACTAGCATATGTGCCCTCATTGACACATACATAAAAGAGAACATTTGCAGATGTTTTGATAACGGAAGGGTTCAAATCATGTTTCCTAAGGCAGTATTCGTAGTAACACTTTGATCAGTTTTATGGTGCTTAGACTATTTTCCCTGCAGAAAGTATCACATGACCCCAAAGGACAAGAGAAATATTATGTGAGAAAATTGGAAAACATCCGATTGACATGTTTCGGCAAGGGGACCAGAATGAATTGTATTCAATCTGATTTCAACTACTTAATATAATACGTTTAATACATGTGTCGAGAGAGGCCAACAGGTAAACCTACATGTCATAAAAATTGCTTTGCTGCAGCAATATTTATAGACCTTTAATTGCGATATCTTTTATTTAAAGAGTTGTAGTTTCTAACTTTCCTCACAATCATTAGCATTTGCAGGATGTTCTATGATTTACATACATACATAATCTTATTTACATCACTCAAAAACCAGAGGCAGATATTCTTATCCCCTTTTTACAGATAGGAAATCAAATGTTCATTTAGGAATCATAATGCTTTTAAAATCACAAAAGTAGTAAGTTACAAAGCTGGAACACAAATTAAAGTCATTCAAATATATTGTGTTGTTCTTCACATTAAAAATATTCTATTTATTGTTTTTGGAAACTGTTTTAATGGGGATTTTAGGATTAATAATTGTAGTAACAGTAATGGCAGTAGTAGTAGTAATGATCATAACAATGATAAAAAGATAACATAACAACTGCATTTATTGGTCATTTCTATAAACTGGTGTAGAGATTGTAACTTCCATGTTTGCAGGTGTAGTACTGAGCTTCAGAGAGCAAATCCTTTGCCTGAGGTTTTAAAGCAAATGAATAGCGGACTTTAGATTCAAACTCAGAGCTTCTGATGCCCGAATCCGCCTCTGAGCAAAGCAAAGTTTAAAGGTTGGGTAACACATCCACCTAGTAGAAGAGTTTTGGGGTAAATGTTTAGACAACTATAGTTTTTAACGTGTTTTATGTTTTACAACATTAGACATAAATTTCTCTTTACCTGAAAGATATTTTAACTGTTTTCTTTCTCTCTTTTAATACGTTAGAGAGTACTAGAAAATATAGAGTTGTGTTACTTTTTTTGTACCCTGACAGTTGTCATGATATTAATTTGCTAAATAGATAGTATAATAATATTTTCAGTCTTCTTAGAGTGAGGGAATTTTTATCATAGAGTTACACGTTAGAAAATGAACATTAGTTGTCAGCTGCCACATATTCTATAATATCAAAATTTTTTAAAAGCCTTGGAGCGATGCAGAATACTAAATATCGATGCTCTGCATTGACCCGTCATCATTGGTTCAGAAAGTGAAGAGACAAAAATCACAGCTTCTACTTACTGTCATCTCTCAACTCAGTATTTGTTAGCAGCTGATTTACCCTTTGGTTACATTATATATATACAAACAATTCTGTTTTCCCTAATGAACATTACCTTATATAACTTTGTGTTATTTCAGATAGAAAAATGAATCCTATCCTGGGAGTATTTATTCAGTTATTGAATTGCTGCCACCATTGGACTGTGCAAAATTAACCTCTTTATGTTTAACCGGTAGAGACCAAATTTATTTTATAACACAAGAAGCAATTTTTCAAATGTTTATTTAGACAGGTTTTTTTTCCCCTTCTACTTGCCTGCTAAAGGCAAAACTCTCAGTCTTTTCTCCCAAGAGGTGTACACGTTACAGTTTTTGTTGTTGTTTTTTCAGAACAGTTTTGAAAAAAGGACATTATTATGCTAGTAATCTCATATTATTGGAAAACAGGAAATACATTTTTATGCCCTATCTTTCAAGGGTTTTTTTGTTTTTGTTTTTTTACATTTTAAAGTATTTCCTTACTATGAGTCATTTCTTTTGGGAGTGCCTAAAATGTTTATTTCCAAGCACAAATGAAGCTCAATTTTACAAGTGAATTCACAAGCAAAGTGAGAAAATGAAATAGCAGATAGTGAAACCAGAATGACTGTAAATAATTCAATTTTCTTTTAAACAGTTAAGCTTAACCCATAGAACATTGCTTTGTGGTGGCTCTTCTTACATACTCTAGAGCCATCTGATTATAACTCAGATACAAAGCTGCAACACCCCCTCTATTTGCATCACATTCCTTAGCCAGTTAGTTTGACTCTTTAGAAATCCTGGATCTTTTATTTAGTTCTATACACCAGTCACTGAAGCCTGAATCTTGTAAAACAGCATTGTCTTGCTGCTCTGAAGATGATTTTACAAGATAAACAAGGACAATCTTTATATTGCTAAAATATTTTAAACCTTTTCTTTAAAAGGGTGCTATGTTTATTAAATATTATTTATTGTATACAAATTTTATATGGAAGAATCTTTTATTAAAATCATGTTACTGCCAGGATTTTAAAAATCTTCTGTTAAAAATCGAATTTTCCTGAATTGTATTAGTTTCTCTCTGACTTTATCACTATGCAAGGATCAAAATTACATTGGCTTATCTTATTTAAAAATGTTCATTTACATTGTAGTCATCCCCCAAAAGACAACACTTAAGAAGCTTACGCTATGTCTTTGAAATCTTTGAAAGACATAGCTGATTTAAATCTTTGTCTTATTTAAGTCTTTGAAATCCTAGTAATACTTTATATTTTTCTTGTGTTAAATTGCTTTTATAAGGAGAGGGTTGCTTAAGAAAGTAAAAATGATAATTAAATTAGTTACGCATTTTTAAAGTTTTTTTTAAATATATTGCCTCAGATATCAATATTTGAAAAAAATATATTTGAATAAGCTGGAGCATCAACTAATTTGTTACATTAAAGTTTGCCTAAATCCCAGTGCAGAACCCTTTCTATGAAAATTGAAACAATATTTTTATTACTGAGCACGAAATTACTTCATAGTCTTCCTTCCTTCCTTCCTTCCTTCCTTCCTTCCTTCCTTCCTTCCTTCCTTCCTTCCTTCCTTCCTTCCTTTCTTTCTTTCTTTCTCTTCTTCTTTAAATGTGGCAGCATGGTAGGACTGAAGGTGGCGACATCATTTTCAGGGTTACAGAAACAAGTTCAGATACTTGGACCTGAACCAAGCAATGCAGTACATGCCTAGTAAAAGCTGACATGAAAATATGTTAAAAGTTATAGTCTAACTGTTATTGCAAAAGCTCTTTTCAAAAACCAGCTTTCGCTTGCACTAAGTAGGTGCTCAATTATACTTTTTCATATGAGTTATAAAAGAATTAATGTGGCTTTAGGACAGGTGAAATTCTGAAGTCACATAAGCATTAATTCAGTGAAATACATATCAGTATTAGAAAGTATTCAAAATCATTACCCAGGTCTAGGTTACAGAGTACAAAATACTGTGGTACTGTTTGTTATAGCATACTTAATATGTAAGTCTTAAGCAGAATTTTTCCATAAAACTCAAAAACTAAACCTATTATTGAAATTTCTTTTGCTATAATGTGTGATAACACTAACTTTGACCAATGAATCCAAGATTAGCACTTTAGAGATGCATAAAATAAACTATCGTGGTCTTTAAAATGTCCATAAATAGTTTTTCTCCTGTTTCCTGTCAATTAATTCTGCAGGAAAAATCTGGTTCCCGCTGAGGGATTGATCAAATTACCATATATTTGTTCATTATATATGAAGATATCGATTTACCAAAAACAGAGGTGAGCCCTTGACCCTTATTTAGTTTAACACTGTCAGAAAGGCAGAGATTAGAACAAACGTTACAACCCTGTGTCACCGGCACCACACCCAATAGTCAGAAGATATGGGGACATTGAAAAGAATCAGTAGCACATTTGTCAGACTAAAAATAATACAGATGTAGAAAGAAAAGTAGATAAAACCAGAAAGCAGAAATTTAAAAAATAAAACTATTTAAGTTTTAGTGTTAAAAGTGGAGAGGAGAGTTATTATCTTGCTCTGTGCAACTCAGACTTCTGGAGCATCCACAGGTCATCAGAAGAAGCCTTCCAACTTGAGCAGAGACAGAAGGAGAATGACCAGAACAGTGAGGATCTTCGAACGCTTCTCATGTGAGGAATGACTGAAGAGGTTGGTAAGTTTAGTTTGAGGGACTATAGGAATTTGAAAGCTGTCTTTAACTAACCCCTGGCATTACAAAAGTCACTCTTATTAGCCCCTATGGTACAGTTGAGAAAGCTGCAGCACCGACTGATCAAGTAACGTGGCCAAGGTCACCCAGCCAGGACTATAGTACTTTTCCCCTCCTTTTGGAATAGCAGCTTCAAGGAAAACTTGCTAAGAAGCAATTTTCACACTAACGATGAAGAAATGATAATTCTTATGAGTCTGTGCCACAGCACACTTTGCTCCACTCACCAAGAATATGGTCTTTTCCTCGAGCATCACTTACTGAACCTCACCTTATTTTACTTTGTTTTTGAACTTATAACTCAGGCATAAGTTCTTCTCCATAGCTATTTGTGAAACTGCTCATGTATTTTTTGTTGCCTTGTGTAGCTAGAATTTACATTAAAGATGTGTTTTTCTGATTGAGAAAATAACAGTAATTTTATACATATAAATAGCCTTTGCACTTACACAGCCTCAGCAACCTACTCTGTGCTTTGAGGGGGTGAATGAGGGCATGAAGTGCACGGGGAGAATTGAACAGTGTGATGAAAGCAGCACGGCTCTTTTTAAAAAGAACTTAGGAGGTCAGGAGCCTTGGCTCTGGGCAAGTCTGAGCTGCACCAAAAACAGTTCTGGGATCACCAATGAGTTACTGTTGCACCAAGAAAAGACCACATTTAGCCAATCCAGGTAAACGCTTATTTACTGTGTTGCCATGGCTTAAGAAAAGGAGAAAAAGATAAAAGTAACAGTCATTCTGCTCCAGAGAATGTTAGTTCTTTAGCCTGTTACAAACATAATTACCTGGCAGTTGGTGGAAAACAAAAGCGGGGCATTAGAAAGAATTAAATAATTAAAATATATTGATAATGAGCACACACTGCTATATTGACCCAATGATGGTTAAGATATCAAAGATACAGGCTTCAAAGGGTATTATTTTGTAATTAAAAAGAACTGTAGAAAAAGAAACTGACGACATGATAATTACACAGTGCATTCAGTGTAGTTGTCAGTGGAAATGCCAGTTAAGGAAAATAATACCATGTAAAAAGAAGTTAACATGGAAAAAAAACCTGAAAAGGAACTTACTGTTGGTACAAGTAGGATCAATTATACATGTCTGAAAGGCAACAGTAATTTCTGATAGATTATTAAATACGAGGTCCTGGAAATATTAGTTTCGTGATCCACATCTTGTTTTCATTGGAGTGGAAAGTTCATCATTTCCTGTATTTATCAGCACCAACCTTCTCTTACCAGACACTCTTCTGTAGAAACTGTTACAGCTCATGATCACAAAGTATTTTTTGTAGTTCTTAAATTTGATCTTATTTGAGAGTGATACTGTCTCATTAATGTTAGATATACCATTGCCCTCAACCAATGGAGAGACATAGTACTATTTTTATTTTTAAGGGTACACAAGCTTGATTTGATCAACCTGGTGGGGTAAAAATAACTCAAAAGCCACTCTTGGCACCCATCAAGGCAAAAATTCTTTCACCCTTTCAGTTTTCTTCCCTCTGGGTGGGCATCCTCTTCATGGAAAATAATTGCTACAAATTCAAAAAGAATGAGTGGTTTGGACCAACCTATGTCTAGTCTTTTTGATGACTTTGAGATTAAGCCAAAATATTTTTATTAAGGGAAAACATTAAGAATATTTATAAACAGCTAGCCACATACGTCATACATTGACAGTTCTAACTGATCATTTGACACTCTGTTAAAATGATTAGAAATTTGATTGGAGCATTCCAGGAATTCAATAATAATTTTGCACAGTCTGATATTCATATTTACATCAAAGCACAATATAGACATAAACTTCCACTGCATTTAGATGGAGACTACATTCTAAAGTATCCCAAGTCTCCGTGTCTCCACAGGGGAAGCCTTCAATATTTAGGAACAATGAGTCAGAGCATCTCTGGTTATGTCAGACCATGGAAGGCAGGTGGTTTTTAGAGGTGGAATGAAGGTCACTTTTGGACTGATACAGTTTAATTCAGTCAGCTTTGGCCCTACTGTTTGGAAGACTAAAGTGGCAAACCTTCCAAATCAAGCCAATTCAATAAATATTTGAGTGCCTTCTCTGTGTCAGACCTTATTGGGGAGCTGAGAAGGTTAGGACAGGAATGATAAGTACTCAGTGTGGGACCAGCACGCTCCCTTTAGCATCCTCCCACACTTGGTACAACCAGTTAGTTCCTTCTTATGCTTTTATTTCTCAACACAAATGTCACTGCTATGTAGAGGACTTCTCCCCCACACTGCAAACGACAGGACCACTTATCCTTGCTTCCCTTAGGCGGATCTCTCACAACTGTGATGGTATTATTTGTGTGTTCGTTAGCTATTTTGTTGCTTGTTCATTGGCTGTCTCCCTTCAGAGGCTACAAATTCCACCAGGGCAGCTCTTTTCAACCTCTACTCTGAGCACCTGGCACAGAGCTAGCAATCAATAAATATTTATTAAGGAAGAGGAGGATGGAGGGGAAGCAGGGGGGAAGAGAGAGAGAGGCAGGCGTTAATGAAGTCAGGAAGATCACCTACGGACATTAGAGCAGAACCTAGGCATAAATTATGAGTATTCAAAGGCACCTTATTGGGGAGAAAAAGACTTCCCTAAACCATCTCTTTCAAATTTCACAAATCTTTTTCCAAAATGTAACTCAATATATTCTGTATCTACTTACATTCTTGCCCAAAGGTGCCAAAACTCCTGTTATTAAGATAACAAATACTTTTCTTAGGAGAAAATACTTTTATTATGCTTTTCATCACATTTTTCTGATTATTAGATAAATATATGTTCAATTTAAAACATACGGGAAATACATAAAAATAAGAAGATGAAAATTAAAATAATCCAATAAATGCACCACCCAGAAATAGTTACTTTTAATTCATTGGCATATTTTTCCAGGTCTTTCTTCTATGCCTATCTATGTCATATTCCTATTGAGATTGTTTAATTAATGTATATGCAATATGTCATTTTGATTTTTTTGTACTTCATGTAATGACATAATTTTCCATCTTACTTAATCCCTCCTCTATTATTATTATATACTATTAGTATTGTTTCCTTTTTACACTATTATAAATAATGCCATAATGAACCTACTATACTATGGTAATACTAAATATGATAAAAATATTTCCATTTTTAGGTTCCTATTATTATGCGTACGTACATCAGATAGAAGTGACGGTAAATCCCTCAACTTTCAAATTTTCAGGAGAAAAAATGAAATATCAATGAAAACAAATGAATAACCCAAACAGAAAAGTTTCGTTTAACATAATACGTGTTTTCTCAAATGTAAACATGATTTGCATTTGGTCTCTTCTAATACTCCTATCATTTCACTCAAACAACAATAAAATTCAATATTTAGTGAAAAGCAGTCTTGGTGTATGACTTGAAGGTATAACTTTATTTTCATTTTAGCTATTTTTCCGTTTTGTTTTTCCCCCCTTCTTCCGCCTCCCACCCCTCTCCTCCTCGGGTTCAAGCCGTTGTTTCTCAGTCTAGTTGTGTCCCCGGCCCCTGCTGGTATTACTAGCCTTGCCCCCCCCCCCCCCCCCACGCTGAGACAGTCAGTCGCCAGTCATCCGTCGGCTGCTCACAGCAGCTCAGGGCAGCACTTGCCCGCTGCCCGCTGCTCATGGCAGCTCACACAGCCCAGCTCCAGGGAGAGCCGTTGTTCACAGTCTTAGCTGTAGAGGGCGCAGCTCGCTGGCCCATGTGGGAATGGAACCTGCGACCTCGGCGTTAGGAGCACAGCGCTCCAACCGCCTGAGCAAGCTGGCCGGCCCCTGTGTTTTCGGTAAGGCTTATAGTGTGGGCAAGGAATAACTAAAGAAGTGCAAACGTGGAATGTGACTGAGGTTTTCCTGTCATATAGATGCAGACACTTAGAACTGTCCCTTGAGAAGAATTTTTCCATCTGCCTTCCCCAGTCAGTCAGAGCTCCTGACCAGCATGCTCTCAAATGGCTAACTTTTCTTCTCTTGCAGATCTTTACCAGAATTGCTCCTGTAGCCTGAGCTCATAAGCCACTATGACGCTTTTTAAGCAAGTTGCCGGTTCAGAAAGGCTGTCACGGCATCTCCGAAGTGCCCAAACCAGAGAGAGCGCATGTGTGAAATGGGGACTGGAGCTAGCAAGAAACCTTTAGGCACTGGTTGCATTTTTGACCCCAGCTGGTCAAATATAACCAGAATTTGTCTGTGGTGTTCATGAAGAATAAAATACCAATAGTTTATATTACATTAGGGAACTGTAGATAAATTTCTCTGATGGTGCCTTTCATATGTATTGCAGCTGTGTAACAAAGACAGGTACAAATAAACCCGGGGTATGTGTGTGGATAGCTTCCCTGTTCTGTTTATTTGAGTGAACTGTGGGGCCCCTAAACCCTTCAGAAGCTCCAGCATCCTGCTTTTACTTAAAGTCAATGTTTTACTAGGTCATGAGAAGCAGGCTATGCTCCTCCTTGGAATTTGTCTGGTTTCTAAGAAAGGACAATTTTAGAGAATGCTGAAGGACCGACACCTCAGTGATTAATAGCAAAACCAGATTTTAAAAGCAATGGAAGCTCACCAGGGTTGGAAAGTCTCTGAAGAGTTTCTCCACAAATGCTCAGTGAAAGGAGCTCTATGTGCCGTTCTTCATTTCATGTGTAACAGCACAACTGCAGGAAGGGATGTGGGTAACAGTTTCTTTCATTATAATGACATTTCCCCCCTCATGGTCATTACGAAAAAGTTGAACGTTAATTATTTAAACCTTTAACCCCAAACTTTCTGCTTTTAGTTGCAATAATTAATTCCAGTTAAACATCACACATAAAGCAGAGGGGGGAAAAAGGCAACTGAATAATCACAGTCATATTTAGTTTCCCAAATATCTCTGTAACCTAATTAGTTTTTCATTAATGTGTTCCGTGGAATCTTTTTAAAAGACTAGAAACGTCCTTATCTCTATAGAGTTATATGTTGATTGCCGAAGGTGATTTCTCCTACGAATCCCGCACATTAGCGGGAAACAATTTGTCTTTGTGTCAGAAGGAACTCCTCGAACGACTTGGGGTGAGGCATAGAACAGCAACACATGTTTGCCTGGAGTCTTACCTGGAGATATGGCTGGGCTTATGTTACACAGGCTTCAGCTGTATAAATACATCGTGCCATCTGCACATGGCAGGGGAATTGAGCCGGTAGGAGCTCAAGACCTGTGTCAGTGTTTTCACAGAAGGACTGTTTATGAACAGATGTTATGTGGTGTTTTTCACAGAAAATGGACTCTGGAGAGAGAAAATGTCTATCAATTACTGAGGTATTATGTATAACAGCAATTTTTAACCTTGAGAATGATACTTTTAAAGTTCTCAGTAAAATATTTTCAAGTGTGACCACTTTCTTTGTCTCAAGTAAGACTCAACTTTGTGTCATATGCAAAACACCCACTGTAATGGTCTTTAGAGATCTCTTAGTTTGGCAAGATTACGTTCTCTCTGAAATAAGATATATTTGAGGCTAAGTTTTATTCATGATTGGAAAACCTTTCCATCTACACACAAACTGCTGTCGTCTTTTTCTTTTCTGATAGAACAAAATTAAAATAAAACTGTAGAATTGAATGGCCATTTAGGTTTTCTTTTTATCAAGTTTTCTCAGCATTTTCCATGCTTTTGTAAGAAGACATTTAAGTTGTTTTAAATGTTAATTATGCCCTGGACAGTTAAGCATTCAGAGTTCTACAAAATGAATTTATTTTCTATCATGTGCCCCCAGGATTAAATCTAAGACACATACCGTGAGAGGACAGTCCAGAATGTTTAAGACACAGTGTGCCAGATAGGGAATTATCTCCGACAGCAACACCAAAAGCAATGAGGCCCCTTTGTGACCTGTTGACAGATACCATGTTTTGCATAATATACATATTTTCATTTTCCCTTAGCTTTCTTATTATTTATTCAATAAATCCTTTTTTCTTGCTGACAGCAGTTGTATTTATAAAGCTAAATCCAACACAGCAAAATGTTCATCACTTTATAAACTAAATGCTAATGTTTTATTTATGTGCAATGAAGAGAGAAAAAGAACTGAATTGATGTTTACCTAACAAGCAGCACAAGAGTGCAGTACCATAATAGTGGAGTTCATAAGCATTCTGGCTTGTAATTTTGGGTGTCAACATTTGAATTGCAGAAAGAGTTTATGCAGACATAGCACGTACACAAGTGCAGTTTAGATCCACATCTATAAAAATAACATCTGTTTAAGCATACATTACATTTAAAAATAACTGTACAGTGATCAGCTGGTTAAGTACAGTTAACCAGATGTCGTTTTAAAGGGCCAGATGGAACTATGAAACTAAGATTGAAAAATTAAAAAATACTGTGAAAGGTCAAACCAATTAAGCAACCTGTTTTGTTGGCATGTAACAGTTAAAAGTAAGTTAAACTACTTAAGGAGTGAACGAGATGAAGATGTACCAGTTAAAATCAGATCCTGCTCCTCTGGAGACACAGAAAAATCCAAGCTGAAACTGCTCATTTACTGGAATCCAAAAGAACTCAGGCCAACATCGGGGATGGTGAATTTTCCTTGATGTGATTTAGAAGTGTCTCAGCTATCTTTTAAGTGTATGTTTTCTAACAAAAATTAAACTTCTGTTACAAACTTACAGGATCCAGTTAAATTTTCCAAAGCATAAGCTATGCTCAGGTTAAGCATTTTCATGGTCAATAGACTAAACATGTTAATCTATGATTTAAGTAATAAATCTGAGCCTTAAGAGTGGGCAATCTGATACTTTTCCAGAGAGTTCAAGTCAATTATTTTTCTTTTCTCATGCTGGGTATTACATACAAGGAAAAGATAAGGCAAACATTTATGGAATATCTGTAATGAAGCAATTTCTGTCACAAACATGCTCACATATATCAGCGGTCACAACTGGAGGCTCCCAGGGCTTATGTGGCCTGCAGATGCATTTTGTCTTGCACAGAGCTTTACATTTGAATTAATCGCCAACAACTGAAAATTGGGAGGTTTCACATAAAAGTATGGAGTTCCAGCCTTCCAGAAAATCTGGCAACACCAGGTACCCATTTTTTCCGTTGCAAAAACTGGCTGGAACCAAACAAAAACAGCTGCCCTTTAGAGGGACAGAAAGATGATTCCAGACTCGACCCCTTCCTCCAAATCAGAGTGAGTACTGTCTTATGCTCCTCCCACTTTACACATTTATGTCACCTACCCAGCTCTTGTTTGAGTTTTCAATCCTAGTGTTCATCACGTCCTTTAATTCCCACACCAGTATGCCGTAGGAAGTGATTATTGTTTTGTTATTACTATTTTACAGGAGACTGCAGATGAGAGAATCCTGTTCACTCCCTTGAGTCATACAGTTGGTAACTAACAGGCAGGAATCAGATTTGGGTTTCTTGATTCTAATGTTTTTTCTAAAACATCCTAAGTTTCCGTGTAGCCAAATATTGGAATTCTAACCCGTGATCCTTCAGGCATTAGGCGCTGTTCGTCTGAAATGAAGTAAACTGGTCTAGTAGGAAATAGCTGTTTAACCACCACAATAGACGATCTAGACTCGCTTCCTGGCCACAGATGATTGACTGTTTCTCTGGGAGTCACGATATCGACACTTAACGAGCACAAGACAGCCGAACGGATTCCATCTCCTCAGTGCAGGCTACTGTCGCCTTTCCTGCCTGGGCTGCTGGAGGCGGGAGGGAATCTGAGGCTGCATTTGAGCTGAATGGGGAAAAGTTGTAGCTAAGAAGGGAGAAAACGGCAGCCTGTATAACAGTGTCCTTTTTTTAAATCAGTGAATTGATCAGGGCACATTTTTTTCTTTTTTTTCTTCTTGGCAATATAAGCTTCCTCTTGGAAGGAATTTCCAATTATACTTCTTTCAGCATTGCCTTTTCTTACACTTTTCTACAGTAAATTAATAACGAAATAATATCAGCAAAGCAAGCTTTATTTTCTATCTAAATATTTGTTGTTCAGATTACAAGCCTTTTTCTTTGTCTTCCATGCTTGCTATTTCCTTAAATTTTAAAACACTGCCAAATAAAATTGTTTTTATTAAGGAAACAGGAGAATGATCACTGTACAGTTATGTCACTGAACCAGAAGAAAGTCAACTATTTCTTTGTATAGGGATCCAGTTGCATAGTTGGAAAGGTAATATTCAGAGCAATTTGGAGTCACTGTCATCTCATTTAAACATAATTGTTATTTTCCTGGAGGTAAAGTGTCTTACATGGGAGAGAGAGAGGATAGAGAAGAAATTTTAAGGGAAAGACAAATTATGAGGACTGAAAAATGAAAAGTTCCACTTAATCTTTCCTCCACCAGGAATATAACCCGTGAAAAAAAATTCAATAGAAATAATGCTCAATGCTCATTTTAAAAAAACCTCGAGAAAACCTGTTGTTAGCAGGACATACTTGTGGCATTGACAGTTTGGTAAAAAGCAGAATTATTGGATGCAGTTCAAAAGCAACAAGAATATTCCAGAAGAAGATACTGTACCAAGCATTTTAAATATCATGAGTAAGTGATAGTTGGTGGTGAATATCTTGGGGTCAGTGCTGGAAAGAACTGATGCAGTAACCATCCAGGAGTAGAAATTCTTTGCCAAGAAAGAAATGGAAAAAAGGGGGTAAGGGCATAAAAAAAAAAAAAAAAAGAGGGTGGGTTTGAGAAAAGAGAAGGAATTAGAAAGGGCTCGTTAGAAAGAGGAGCAGAAAACCTGCCATGAAACTTCACCAGTACCAAGGGCCTCCTATTCTGAATAAACTCCCTCCTCCTCAGTTAAATGAACTGTGAAAAGACCCAAACCAAAGCTGCAGCTACTGAGCCAACAATAACTTGGGAAGTTAGAGCAGATGGCTCCACCTCTCCATCTGATTACAGCAAGTCCATAACCTCCCCTCAGCTCACTTCCCAGCAACAGAGGAGGACACACGTGTGAATGGCTGACACTCAAAAGAGGAGGCAGGAAAAGACATCGCGGGCTTCAGCGCCCAGCCTGTATTTCTTGGCCTATTAATAATGCGTGTTTATCACTCAGTTTTCTAACTTTCAGGAATGGACGAGAAGCAAGCTGCCTTTCTTACTACAACCCATCACTTGCTGGTGAGCCATCAAACACAAATATGTGGCCCGTGGAAAGTTTTATTTTAGCTGAAAACATACATCACACATTGTTTAGGCCGTATAAAGTGGAATCTAGTGGAAGAGAAAACATCCACATTTCTTACATCTCGTGAACCCTTGCACTATTGTCCCAATTATTTGGGATGTCTTTCCTATGAAGAGGCATAATGTCTCAAACATAAGGGGAAAGTCAGTCTTCTGACTGAATCATTACCTGGGCACCAGTTCAAAACCCTGTTGCCTTTCCAGCCCCAGGTAGTGTAAGTGGCACACACCTGCTACAGTATCGGTGTGGAGATAGCCAGCAGGCTGATGAGGCTGGATTTGGAATAGCCAAAGGTTTTAATCGGGGCAAAGTAGTAGTGAGGGAGCCCTAAATGTCGCCTGGAATGTTGAGTGCAGTCAGGTTCCGGTTACTTATCTAAAGGGCAATATTCTGGTGACTAACTTAAAATACTTCCCCTATCAGGGAAGTGAAGAGGATTTGCAGGCAGAAAAGAACCATAATAGAAAGGTGAGGTAGATAAGGTTGTTAAGACCAAGGACTGAAAATAAGTTACAAAACCCAAAGAAGAAATCTAAGTAAGGAACCAAGCCTGGTGTAAAGTAATCAACAATGTGAATAAGACAGTAAATGACAACCAGTTCTTACTTCATTCCTGTCAGGGGGCTTTAAGGATTGATGGGGACTGTTACTCCCAGATAGTGAAGGGGATGCCTTCTAAACTGGATGACCACAACAGTTCCAGCCAGTGAGTGCAATATTCTAAGATCCTCTGTTTCCTAAGAAGGCAGGAACTGTTGTGGTATATGGAATCTTCTAGTATATGGAATCTTCTGAATTTTGGCTATTGCCAACTAATTCTGTACATTTGTTCGTTTGGGCAGATGAACAAATACATCTGCATGCTAAATGCAGCTTGGAGGGTTGATTTTGGGACTTCTGATCACATTTAAGGTACTTACCTATCAATGTATGTACAGAAATAGAAGAGAACACAGCCCTGAGTTTGCCAAGAAGAGGACCCAGTTTCTAGCCTCCAATTCCAAACGTTAGTAGCTACATAGTCTTGGCAAATGTGGAGAGCTTTTGCCTCCTCATCTGTGAAAGGAGCCCTTACCTGTGTGCTACACTGTCAGGGAGACTTAAACATCCTCCACCCCAAGCTCTGCACTGCCAGATAGTCGTTTATTTTTAAACCCTTTTATTCTACAATGAGAATAAACACTTAAAAGCAAATATATTTGGCAAAGATAATAAGGCAACTTAACTACTCACTAAGTTGCAAATACCTAACAAAAACTTAAAAGTGGTTTCAGTAGGAAGAAGAGATGTAATAGGTGGTGGAAGGTGAGAGCATGTGACACCAGAGAAGTACACAAAGGGACTTTGAGGGCTCTGAAATCAAACCAAACTTATCTTCACAACATACCATGAAGCCAAGTCTCCCTATGTGTTATATGGAACACTAATCCCCTTGTGAAGCAGTGTTGCAGGAAAATAAACATTTGAGAGCATGTTAAGTGAATATTGTGATTGCGGGACTTTTCAGAGCCTTTGATTTTGCTTATGTGCACTGAAATTTATAAAAGGAGCCACAGTATGCTGTATTCTCACATCTTTGACAAAAGAACATTTGTTCTTTCTTTTTAGGGACTAGGGGTTCATAATCATCAGAAACATGAATCTATAGTGATTCCTTCCTATAGGAACTGTAATGACTTTACTTACTTTTAGCCTCAAACCTATTTTCCCTCCATGTGTTACTTTTTTGGGAGATTTCCTTTTTTTTTTTTTTTTTTTTTGTATGTTGGTTAAAAAAGGGCATGCATTAAACATTTTGTTTTTTTTCTTTCCAAGTATCTGGAATCAATATCAGTCTAAATTTCACAAGTTCAAAATTTTCTCATTTAGTCATGTCTCCAAACTTCAGCCCTAGCAAGAAATGCCTTTATTTCTTAAGTCTTTTTTTTTAAACCTTATTTTACCAAGTATACATTTACTGGATTAAATATATTAATATTTCTAAAAATAATAACTTATACTTAAGCCTTGAGCTTGGGTTCAAAACATATTGCCTTTCCCAGGCCTCGCACAAATTAAGGCAGGATTTATAAATTTAGACTTAATATAAATTTCAATGCCTTATAAAAACACTTCACTATTATTTTTCATTGTTGGTTTTTATACAAAGCAATTTCCTGATCACAAGATAGTACAATAAATATTTAAAAATTTGGACAGAGAGGGTAATATGAACTTCAGGCCCCTTTTCAAACATGATTACCAATGAATATCTTATTGTGCTAGAATGCTAAATATTATTGTCATAATTTTGCTTAGGATTTCTAAAACTACTATTATTGGCATTCGAGTCTTAATTTTTTTTCCTTGAATTTAACTGATCTTCAAATAGTAAACATCGAAATATAATTTTCAGAAATATGTTTAGAATTTTTTGCTTCTAATCTTATAGCTTTTAATAAACAGTTTTCTGTTCTAGCGCCTCAGTTATTTTTACTGTAATTGTTTAATTTTATTTCATGTGTATACACTTAATTAAATTATTCATTAATCCATGAAGACCTGACATTTGTTCATACTTATATTTCCCTTATTTATTTTGCAAATGTGAAGCTTTCAATTTTTAAAAACAGATTGTGTGAGGGATTTGTGTTTGAAAGGCATTTTATTAAAGTAACTTGTTTAGTTTTCTATTTGTTTGATTTAGCATACACCCCTCTCCAGTAAGAAAAAAGCTGAATTTATGTGAGCTTTTTATTAGGTCTAATGTCATTGTAATCCTTTTCTTTCAATCATAATTTTTCCATAGACATGAAAGATTTCGGCAAAACATGCTGAACAGAGAGCTCACTGTGAAACACGGGTAGCTTTTTCAAAACCTAAAACAGTAAGAGTATCCTGAGAATAGAACAAAAGAAATTAAAACACTAGCTATGCCACAGTTGTCTCATGCAGCAGTTAGAAATTTAATTATTTTATCTCGGAGAATAATGTGCCCTTCAGAAATCATTTTGGACTAGATGTTTCAAACCAATGATCTGTAGTTAATTATCTTTAATAACTGTTGCACATTATGGTTAGATCTATGTTTTTGCTAAACCAATTAATAATATCTTCATTAGTATAAAGACAAGGTAGCAGAATCCTTTCATTTTTCACATTGAAAGAGTAGATATTTTAAACACTGTAATTTACTTTAGCCATACATTCCCCATGATATGACTAATTAATGAAACTTCAAAGACATAACTTCCAAAAAGCTACTTATTCTAAAGTCATTGTTGAACATTTAATGACATTAGGTTGGGGGCATTGCTGGCACCCTAACTATCCATGTCCTGGAATTGACGAAACCCATTTAAAATACCAAAACGTTTAATATTAAAAAAAAGAAAGTGAATTGAATATTATCTCTTTCAAAGACCTGTTGATTACAGAAGAAAAAATTTAAAATGGATGGCCTCTCTTTCTCTTCAGTGGTTATAATGACCCCAGGACAAAATATTTCTTTTTTAAGTTAAAAACACTGGAGGGCCTGTAGGCCTTCTGCTGATTGTAGGGAAAGGGGGCTGGTGGCTAAGCTCATCTCAGTCTGACCGTTCCCTTCCCTTTGAAGACCTGTTTACACTCACAAAGGAGCCAGAGCTCCCAAAGGGGCCAGTGCAGCAGGGAAATGTTCCCTTCAACCTGACCTTACAGTCACAAAATCTGATCAGAAGCACAGTGTGTTTAGATCAATTATTGAGAAGGGTGGGGCCAAATTCCAGCATTCACTGTCTTATTGGTTTCATGCCGGCAGAATTTGGTGAGGGTGAGGGGAGGTTACTGCAGATAATTTGTTTGGGTTTCTTGGAACATTTCAATCCCACAGCTATTTTGAAGTAAGAAGCACGATTTTGAAATATTACTTAGCACATATTTTAATACACCAGAAGGGCCTGGTAAGAGAGAGCTTTTATTGGGAGAATCTAAGACAGCAAAAACTTTATTTATACTCCACTTTGTTAAAAAAAAAAAATTACTTGAGATGATTTATAGTAATGTGCTCATTAGAAGGAAATAAAGAGGAAATTTGGGTGAAAGGATGAAAATAAAACTTATTGTAAGTTAATTCTAAGTTCATTGGGCTATTGACTGCATATTAAATGCCCTTTACAATAGCAGAGATGGGCCTGAATCTGACCTTGTGATGCCTGGCAGCCAAAGCGAAGAGGGGCTTGCATTCTGGAAAGCTGATTCACCGGAAAACTGGGGAGTTCTGTTTCTCTTGTACAATCAGGCCAAATAAGTCAGATTTTCTCTTAATAACTTGAAGAAGAGAATTGTTGAATTAAGAGGAACATTTTTATTCTTTTGGGCATATACTCTCCTTTTATCTCTTGCTAGGGGCAAGTAAATTTTCCCATAATTCCATGTACTAAGTGGCATAGACTTCTTGAAAGGAGCAATTAGAAAATCAGCCGTTCAATATTTTTTTATGTCATATGACCGCAATCTTATGGGGCTATCATATGAGATGGGGAAACATAATTAAAAGAAGACAATTTAGTGAAACTAATTTTAAAGGCTGGAAATTGGTTGGCTTTAGTTCTGGCTATCTCCAAAAGAACTTCACTCTAAGTCCTTTATGCAGCCTTACGTTTGGCATTAACTGGACTATTTAGATAGCCTCTGAATAAAAGCACTTTAAGCCCCAAACTGTCTAATTCCATACAAAGTTTGGTGAAATCAGTTGTCAGAATGAATCTACCAGTTGTTGATCTGGTAATTAAAGGTGTTAAGTCAGGAGTCCTTGTTGCCATCTTAAAGCAAATAAAGAGAAAGAAATCAAGTTTTACAACAAGAATAAAAACATTCTACTTACAATCCACACACATGTGGGAAGGCATTTCCTATACAGCAGCAGGAGTGACCACGTAAAATTCAGATTTGTTCATGTCACCCCCAAATTAAAATCCAGCAATCGCTTCCCACTGCCTATAAGATAAAGAACCAGGACTTGGCTTGATTTCCAGGCCACCAGAGCCTGTCTTACACGGCTCTGTGGTCGTTCTGGCATGGACACCCTTGTATGTTCTCTCTGCTCTGCACACGGGTCTGTGAAGCCTGCCTTGTATCCTGCTGTCTCTCAACCCGGAGACCGGAGCCACGTAATCCTGATTCATCCATCTGATCCCAACTTAAAAGCCTCTTTCTCAGGGACATTCTCTGACCACAGACTAGTTTAGATCTACTTTTCATATGTTCTCACGGCTCTCTTTGCTAATTATTCCCTTCTTTACTTTTAAAGTGTTCCTCAAACTTGTAATTAATTATTCCTTGACTTTCTCTTGACATTATTTCAATGAGGTTAGAGACGGTGTTGATTTCCACATTTGCAGGGCCTCAAACAATGCCCGGCACATAGTAGGACTTCATAAACATTCAAAAAATTAATGGATGTCCTAACTAAAATGTCAAAAGTTTAGGGACTCTCTCTAGTAAGCTACATTGACACACAACTGAATAGAGGGATGTAATGAAGTTATATTTCAGTGGATTTAATTTATGGACTTTAGATAAGATAATGTACGTGTTACTGTATCAGGAATAAAAATAAACTATGGCATGACTTTCTTTCAGCACATTACTATAATCCCAACTAATCAAGGTACATCATCAATCTGAACATTCCAAAGACCCTTCTCCACAAGCTAAAAGCTGCAAAGGGAAAAAAAAAATAACTACATTACTAAATGAAAAACACAAATCATGATTTTCCTTAGTATTCTGGTCATTGACTAGTCATTTCAGAAAAATGGACATCCTCAAGTGATGAGGTATTGTGCTTCCCCTCTGCTCTATTCTGCAACTGCTCTGTGAAAAATTACAATAAAAAAAGTCGCTATACATTTGCAAATAGCTTTTAAAACCAGAGCTCTCTCTTGGGAATATGATCCTAATAGGATAGAGACAAGGCTAAGTTGCTGAATGCTGCTGGTCATTACTCTTTTGTTTCAACTCAAAGAAAACATGCACAAATCTCATAACTAGACTCCCGGGCATGTGTTTTTGCTTACTGCCTAATGTGGTTCTAATAACGCAAGCATTCCAGCTAAGTAATGATGACACATCTACAGCTACAGATATTAGAAGCTTACACAAGGGAAACATTTTGGGAAACACCAAGAAAAAATATAATAATGTTTAATTGAAATTTTCTTGTTGCCTTCATATTTAAACTCATTCCGGCCTGTGTTAGCATTAAAATAAATAAATAAATAAATAAATAAACAACGGACTCTAAAGGACTATGAACTCAAGAGGAATTCTAGAAGTACATTTTCCAGAATTAACCTTGAAATATACTTGATTCAGAGTCTCACCTTTGTGAACACATATTGATGAATTGGAAAAAGAAATTTTTTGGAATTATTTTTAGCTGTACCTTAAGCTGTGTCTCAAATGTATCAATGATATACTCCTTGTTTAAAAATAGGGAAATATATTATTCTGTTTCTTCTTGTTTTTGTTTAGTTTAATAGTTTTAAAGAGAGCTGGATGCCAGCGCTTCCAGGGTTGAACTCTAACTGAGACTCCATTGTGTAAGGGGAGAAGAGTCGGTGTTGGTCGGTTGCATTTCTCCCTTTGGCCCACAGCTCCTGTAGTGGACCTCTCTATTCACAGCCACATTGTTTGGCTGGCAGTACTCCCGCTCTTGGGGAGTGCTTATGCCTACCAATCAGCACATCATTCCACCAGGTAGAGTGTTTGGTAGAAGGGTGACCAGGTGGCCCTACTGGGTCCAGGAGACCTGATGTCACTGTTTACAGACATTGTTGCTACCAAGAATGGAGCCTCACCTGAAGATGATGTCATCACATGGAAGAAAGGAGACCTGAGAGACTAGCAGAATGGGACATGAGAACATCTGGATCAAACCTTACCTGAAGCCAGTCTCAATTTTTAATTTACAGTTATTTGAACCTATAGTTTCCTTTTGTATTTAATCTCACATGAGTTTAGTGTACTTATACTTGCAAAGATTCCTGAATGATAGAGGAAGAATATGCTCTAGATTTATTTAGGACAATCCTTAAACTGTGAAATTTAGGGCCTTCAAGAGCTGACTGCCATCTTTTCCCAGTCCTAACTTTTTGCACCCTGACTCTCTGGTTCATAGAAATACTCAGTCAACTGGGTTTTTGTACAGGAAGGGCTCTCTGCCCTGCAGGCTTCTTCTTACCCTTGCAGACCCAAAGCAAGTATCACTTCTGACATGACATTTCCATCAATCTTCTCGGGTACCTTGCCCGTGGGTTACAGAGAACCTTGTCAATACCATTAGGACGTCCCTTCCACATGATCACTGACTTGTTTACACATCTTCTGCATCCTCTGCCCTGGTCTCATGATTGCCATGTGCATGGAGCACCAACTTTTTGGCCAGCAACATTAATGCTTATGTTAAGCCTCTAAATAAACTTGTTTGCACAGAAGAGGAAACTAAGGTGAAAGACAAATGTATTCTAACTTTCTCAGAAATAAAAGATCGCAGAACCACTTGAACCTCACACAATACCAAAGCTACTGCTTTCTTCCCTGTCTCAAGAAGGACTGAGCCTTACTCACTTTTATACTTCTGAAGCTTGTGTCTAAACTATAAGCTCCAAAAATGCAATGACCGTTCTGGGTGTGGTATTATTGAGCCTCTGATCCTAGCACTATACCCAGCTCAGAAAAAATGTTAAATAAATATTCATTAATTTAATTAAAAAGTAAATAATAAACATATTTAGCATTTGTTCAATACTTGCTTGGCCACTTTTGGATGGTCTTTGGTCCTTAGCAGGAGCACAACCTCTGAAAAAAAAGTTTGCCAACCACTGAAAAAAAAAGCAACAACAAAAAACAGGTAATGTTGGTTCCCCAAAGATCTTTGGAGGAGGTACAAAGGCACTCAAAGTCATTGATATTACTCAAAGAAACATTGAAAGGCTGTGTGATCGTGGCTAGTTTACGTAACCTCTCTGAACCTTCATTTTCTGATCTGTAAAGAAGGAAATAGTAACAAATATTCATAGGTTGTAATGAGACTGTAATGAGAATACAAGCAAAGTGTATAGCATATATTGAACATTCAGCAACATTGAAAAATAAGTGATTAACATCCTACTGATGGTAGGCAAGAACAATATGCTTGTGAAATAAGTTAGAACTGAACCCTATTTTAACTACAGGGCTGGGTATATTCATCAATGATCTGAAAGTCTTTTCTACTACAACAAAAATAAGACCGAGATTTTGAAAATGACATTTACTTAAGGTTTGTCACGTTCAAGACCAAGAAAAAACAAGGAATGCTACTGCACCCTGCTTTGTAGCTTATGGAGTATTGAGTGTTGTTTGGTAGAGATTACAGGTTTATGTTTATTTTATTTAAATAATTTTCCTACACCCACTTCTCACTCAAATCAACATCACTTAATAATAAAAAGTGAATAAATTTTAGATGACTTAGTAAAATTTAGATTATCCTATGATTTCATTTACAGATTACTTCACTGAAGATACTTCTCCCCTCCACTTCCCAGTGAAAAAAATATGACTTGATGGTGGCCACAGAATCATTGAAAATCATGGTCTAAATTTTAGAGCATTTATTTTTATAACTCGATATATTTAAAAATACTTTTTAATTAAACTCTATTAATTTGTACTTTCAATTTTAAATTAGATTCACTGCTCCAAAGTGCTAAGGCACCTTTTTCCTTAATGGATTAAACATTTTCAGTATTTAGCCAACAGATGAACAATGGGAAATTGGAAATTACAATGTATTTGTTGATGTTTTGTTAACAAGGATTTATGTGGTGCTGGAATGCTAAAAGTTTCAGGATGCTATTTCTGAGATATTCGTAGCTTGATCTAAATTTGTCATCTACCTGGACATTTGTTTGTAATTAGAAATGTATCCAGTGAAAATTTATTTTTCATGCCAAAATTTAAGAAGAAAGTGGTTTACACAAGCACCTTCTTTGCAGGAAGTCAAGCTGGACTCTTTAAAAAAATCAGCCCAAATTAGAAAGCAACTATGTATTTCCCTAGAAAACAAGTTTATAAACCCAAGTTATGTTTAAGTAAATATTCTAAGCTAAAATGCTGGACTAAACCCTAGAACACGTCTCGCTTTTCTTATCGCTGCTTTTTGGGTGCTGCATTTAATTCCATGGTAACTGAGATTTTCTAAATTTTCTTGAAATTAAGTGACAAAATGACTTGAAGAATTTATGGAACTCCTTGGATTTTAAAAAAAAAGAAAATATTATTCTGACTAAGCTCAATTAGTTAATATTTAATTTTATCCCACCTCTATTCCATACCCAAGATTCACAAATTAACCATTGGTTTAAATAAGTACTCAGTTCTTTTAAATTGTCCACAAGGCGGCAGTAAAACATCTTTCTTCCCCCAATACCTTGAATTCCCAAGTGTTCATTTTCTAAACATTCAGATGTTATACTTACCTGAATAACACTAAAAACTAACTATTCTGCCTTTAAATTTTTGCTTTGCCATTGAAAAAGAATGTATTGGTAAATATAAGTTGGTCATGATGAGACCCGTAATTTTCCTTGTGACAGATGACTAGAAATCGTTCAAGTTTTGATAATATAAGTTGCTTATTTACATTGACAAGCACTATGCCTGTCCTGTTTTTCTGGGTTACAATGAGTCCCTTTAAATTTTCTAACAGGCGAAGTTTTTTTCTGAGCAATGATAGGCTTAGTGTGTTTCTCTCCCTTTCTAATCATATTACGTGAAGACGGCATTCACATGTGATTTTTCCACTCGGAGTTTTCAAATAACATGTAAAATTGGATGTTCCTATTTGTTTAGCAAACAAATCACTGCCGTACACAAAAATATACTTTTAATAGGTTTCCTTCACAAGCGAGGAGAAAACATGTAATGAGAGTGAGAGCTGAAGGTTCAGTCAGAACTGCTGTAGTCGGTCTCCCCCTCACTGATGGAGACGGCCAAATGCCTTGTCAGGGGCGATCGCTTACCTGGTGTGTACCTGAGTTGGAAACTATTTCCCATGACCTCATGTGTCAAGCACGTGAAGGATACCTTGGAGCCCTTGCCCCATACAAGAGAAGGTGGCAGAGGACTGTGGGGCTGGGTCACCTTGCACTATTCACTGGCTTACTGCTGCCAGAACAATGGTCACCCTGAGGATGAGAGGCTGCCAAAGGCACCTCTGGCATAATATGTCATCTCAGTAAACGCCTTCCATTCCTGAGAAAAGCAGACAGGTGTGCATGCATGAGAGAGAGAGGAGGTGCTCTGACAAAACAAATTCTAAACGACTTCAATATATGAGATCTAAGCTGCTGTCTTCATGCTGTCTGCATTCCTGGGAAAGCTGCAGGGAGCTTGGTCTGAGCAAGATGGTGAGATTGAACCCAGCATTTTGCCAATGCAGACATAGCATGTTAGCGTGTGTGTGTCTGTGTGTTTGCAATATCAAAGCAAATTATTTATAGAGTGTATTCATATGGCAAAATTCAAGAGGATTGGTAATGCAGCATAAATACTCAGACACAAGCACACGCAGCTTCCGTTCTTTCCATTGTTCGTTTAACGTCCCAACCACCTAATGACTTAGAATTGAACATTGTTTTCCAGTAATAAAAGACATGAAGTTCATAGCTATTTGTGCCATCAGAAGGATGGTTTCCTATTTAAAGTACTCTAAATTAAAACATGCATCACCCACATAGCGCTGGATTTTTTGAAAATGCAGATAGTTTTATAACTAGCCACTATAGGAAAATGCACCGAATGATTTCATCTCACATTAAGTCGCAAATGTAGTGCTGGGTTTGTGTTGAGACACAGGGGTTTTGTGACCAAGAGCCAAGCTTTCTGAAAGATTGTCACCACCAGATTCAAAACTACCGACTTCCACATCTGAGAGTAATGACATGATTCTCTTACTTTAAGAAAAGCACATTGATTTTAGACATATTGAAACTCAGAAGTTTTAGAAGTGTGTTTGGGTGAAGGTTAAGTTGTCCTTGACAGTATTAAAAGAAAGATTTGAATTGTTGAATAACCAGCTTTCACCCATCCCTAATTGTAATTTAAATGACAATATGCTCTCAATCAATAGCTCTTTGTCACACTTTGAAGATCAAAGGATAAGATTTTACCCCATGAGTTTACAAGGCAAAAGCTCCTTGTTCATCACACTGGAACGTTGCATTAGAATATCTCTCCTCCAACCGTTTGTCCTGGAGAAAGGTATTTAAATGTACCTTATGGATGTTAAGATTAGAAAGTGTCAGAAGTCTTTATTTTTGTAATTTGCTCCTAGATAGATATCATAATAAAAAAACATTAGCTCATTTAAAACAACCAAGTTATTCATATACTAATTTCACCAGATTAACCTCAGTCATTTTATCCGAATAGCTAAGCATTTACTGTGTTCTGGGAGTTCGGCTACGCTCGTTTACATGAAGTTTTTTTATTCGGCAGAGTTCCCCTTCTGAGGTAGAACCTAATATTTATTCCCATCTAACAGATGAGGCTCAAAGAGTTGGAGTCTCTCTGGCCACTTACCATAATGCTAAAGAAAGGGAGAGCTTTGACAAAATGAATTCTAAATGTACCTCTGAGCACTTAACAAGCCTCCTCCTTTACTCATAGGGTGAAAATGCAACGTGACTAAACGACGGCTTCTTTTTCCTCATGTCTCTCTCTATGTGAGAGTTTATAAATATATCACAGGCACTTTCTTTATGTACCATTATAATGTAAAACTGCATTTAGCATGTATAGGTTATGCCTTATACATAGAAACAGGCACCTTTCATTTTTATTCCTGCTTTCCGAGTAGAATGAACTCTTCATACACTGGCATATGCATTGTATTTTGTTCATAGGATGATACTGAGTTTCCAGTCGGACCTGGCTGCACTTATTTAGGTTTAGATAAGACAGGGCTTGCTTATGCAGGCACTAACCGATAAATTCATAATTAGCTCTGAACCTACAGGTGCTCAGGCCCTCAATTAATTTTAAAGATTCCAACATCAACTTTACTAGTCCCTTGTCATACAAATGTTAAGAGATTTCCAATTTGGTTTGTTTTTCTGCTCATGGCAAGGCTAATGATAATAATAATGTGCATTGTATGCTGAGTGCTTATGATTCGTCAGGCTACATCCTGCTGCAGAGCAGGCTCTCTCTAGCCTACCCAGTTGATCTGGTAGTCTTTCAAAAATGTGAATTGTTGGGAAATTTCACGTGAAACTTTATGCTTTTTATTTAAGTTGGAGAGAAAGAAATCCATTGAAAAATTAGAAAATCTGAAAATATGGGGATAGATTCCTGCTTGGCAACAATTGGCTGGAGTGCGTTCCGGATGCCCGCTTTTGATGGCCGCGCGCTCTTTCCATGTTATGACAGCCCCCACAAGCCCAATTTTATTCTTAGACCAAAACAGTTTCTCTCGCTGACGTGATCAGAATACACTTCTTTTTGGAATCCATGTTAAAAAAAAGAAAAAGTGCTTTATCCCTACTGTACAATGTGTCCTTGGCCGGCCTGAGGCGGATGCCATGACACTCCACACAGAGAAGGGACATGGGCAGGCAGTGCGGCGGGCAGGCCGCGATGGGGCAGGCCTCTGCTTACCACTCATTCCAGAGCTTGGGTTTGAAGGCCTGTGTGACTGACACAGTCACTACTGTGTGCAAATGTGCAGACTCGTCCCCTTCTGAGCAGCGAAGTGCATCTCTGTGAAGGCCATTTAGGACTGGGGGTGTGCTGGGGGGCTGGAGATCACCGGAGTGTGCTTGCTGACACCCCATTCTGGTCTATTACAAGAAACTACCGGGGCTGCTCTCCAGGTGTGACGGTGGCTGGGAAAACAGTACACACTCCCAGTAAGAACAGCTCACTTAGAGGACTTCACCTTTTCCACTAGCAACAACAACCCTCCAAAATGCCTGGGAGAGTGAATTTCACTAGTGCCAGTCATTCCACCTGCCATCCATGCCGGAGTGAGAATGAACTGGGGGGTGGCTATGTGCTGTCCTCTCCGCCAGTCTTGGCTGTCTTGCTTTGTGAGTATGTTGTTTAAAGATAAGTATTTAGCTGTCATCATCATCGTCATTAATATGGCCTTGATATAAAACATTTGTAATTGTAATCCCATCGCAGAACTAGAAGTGTGAGATATTTTGCGGTTTCATAATAACTGCTCTGCTGGACTGTCCATGACATTTGCACCACCCAAAGGCTAGCTACAATTTATGACATGAGTTGCCTCTGGGAAGGGGGTGCGTGAGATGCTATGCTTACAACATTCAAACGTCGTCTCCATCAATTCAGGTCACCTGACTTACAACAGACAAACTCAGATCAAGTAAGATTTAACAAACTGACTGGAAGTAAGAGAGGTGTGTGACTAGGGCATAAATTGCTTGGCAGTGATTGGTCAGAGTTAAGACTGTTTAAGACACTTAGACAAGAGCAGGCAAGTAAGTGTCCTACAGCCGCCCTGGGCCCACAGCAGACATTGTTAATCAGTCTTTCCTGCTAAGTATGCAAGGCCAGTCAGACTGTTAATAATCCAACTTTAGAGAAGTGTGTTGAGACCTACCTTTCCATATGAGGTTTCAGTCTGGTCTTGCTTGGTCTTTAAACCAGTTCCCTGTCCAGTGCTCAGCTGAGTGGAAGAGCTGTGAAGGGTTGATGACAGCATGCTCTATGATGATACCTAAACAGAGATTCAGGCTGCTATTTTGTCAGAAACAGAAGTTGGAGCAATAAAATTACATACAAGGATTATTTTAAATCATTCAAATACAGAGGGTGCCAAAAAAATGTATACACATTTTAAGAAAGGAAAACTGTATTAAAATTGTAATACTCAATATATACTGATAACAAAAGATGAACACAAGTCACGTTTGACTTCTGCAATTACAAGAGGTGCTCAAAGTGGTTCCCATCAGTGTCCAGACACTTCTGATTACGGTGAACTACTGCTTGAGCAACGTTGACGAAAGTGTCCGCTCGTATACATTTTTTTGGTAACCCTGGTATATAAACATAAGAAATAAACCTACCAAAAATGGAGTGGAATAAGGTTGTTAAAATTGTGGGAATAGGAGAGTTACCAGATCCCTAATTACCTGTATTTAGAGGGGAAGGCAGACAGGCTTTAGTTTCTTAAAGAAATAATTGCCAAGAGGACCCATTTCCCCATTCTCTGTAACCCCAAGGCCACCTATAAAGGGACAGTAGACAGGAAATTTTCAACTCTGGAATCAAAATCAAAATCATCTTCCTCCTTCCCTTCCTTCTACCCTTTCTTCATTTCATCCTTCCTACCTTCCTTTCATCTCTCCATTCGTCCATCCTCCGGTTCCTCTTGCTTTCCCCAAGTGAAACATAAAAGGTGCTCTGAGCTTTTCTTTCAGACCTGAGAAAATAGACACAGGGTGATCATAAATCCCAGCCCCCACACCAGGTCTCTCCTGTGTGCTGCTGGAAAGTCTTTGGAGCTCAATAGAAAAAAAAAAAGCTGGCAACTCCACAAAAAGAAAAGGGTTTAAATGCAAATGAAAGCTCAAGGTAACACTTGAGTGTGAATGAATTTCATTCAGAGTATGCCAATCACTCAGCCATCACAAATGATTGACAGGAATTCACAGGGCTCCTGGCACCAAGAGGAGTGTTTGTGAGAGCTGGTGAAAGGGGGCAGAGAAAGGTTAGAGGTGAACAAGACACATTTTGTGCCTTTCAGAATTTTCTAAGGGTCATCCTTTTGACTTTATTTGGGAAATGAGTCAAGACAACTCTAATTCTGGGATGTGTGAATACGTTTTTATTTTGTTTGTTTTGTTTTTCGTTTTTTTAACTTTGGCCTGTTCCAGAATTTGTTGCTCTAAAGGATCTCTTCTTTATCTCATGAGTCCCCAAACACATCTTCAACCAGTGTTATACCTTGATAGTCAACACTCATGGCCTTTCAGCTAGATTGTGGCTGGACCGCCTCTAGAATGCAGGGCAAGTCATTTGGGGTAATTCTAATTTTTCACCTGCAGAGCTCCACATAACTATGCTAAAAAAGAGCCAACCCCCCCTCACATTGTCAGGAATTAAATTGATCTGTCTGTCAAGGCTGTCTTAGAAAAGTCTGTGGCTCTGCCAGCGCACTGGGATTTTGCTTTATAAATGCTTGAAATACTGGAGAACACATGAGGATTATTCATGGAAAACTGAAACCACTGAGTATTTTCCCCTCTTGGTCATCTTATGTATGATTTGATTTGGGCTCGAGTAATACACAATGAGGCCAGATTCTTTCAAACATTCCTTAATGCGAAGGTGAAAACAAGTAATATATTCCAATTTGAAAAAATAAAGAATGTCATACTACTGTTTGAAATCTAAAACCCGCCTGTTTCTCTCAATTGCAATTCCCTAAGTATTTACTGAATGTCTTTTATTTGCAAGGCATGTTAGAGACCCCAAAATGAACTATACATGACCTCTGTTTTCATACAGCTAAGTAGCTCAGAAAATGTATTTGACTGCCTCAGTGGTGGTACTCAAACCCTGCTCCTTTGCTGAAGGAAGGTATTCTAATAAAAATGGAATAATGGTCTTTTCACAGTACACCAAATCAAATTAAGCAAATGGATAAAATTGTCTCAAGTGAAACTTTTTCTCTCCCATGGTTTTCTTAAATGACTGGAGTCTCTCAGAATGCTAATAAGCAATTTATAAAACTGACTGAGTTTGCAACCAGTGCAATACTGAGTATATGGTGATTAAACAGTCACTACATAGAGCAGAGGCTCTCCTAGTGACAGCAGCACATGGATGGGGCCATTTAGTGGCATTCCCTAATAAGGAACCCACTTCAGCGGTTCTAACCTACTTGGACCCCAAGTAGGAATGTGCCTCTTCCCCAAAATAAGTTTGGAAAGCACCTTCCTAGTACAAAGAACTCAGGTGGATGAGAAGAAATCAAATATCCATAAAGAGATGCAAGTTGCATCTTAAGTCTCTGAACAATCGCATGAGACTGCAGCTACTCCTAGTTTATGAATGAAGACAGTGGCACATTGTAAGGTCGGGTATGTCACAGCCTGAGTGACCGGGCCATGAAGTACACTCCTGCACTGGGAGCGAAATGCACCACCCTCAGATTGGAGCAGTTTCTTACCTCTGAATGTGACTTAGAGTTGCCCAAGGAAATGTTCCAAAATGCTGTTGCCTGCCCTTCTCCCCTAAGGACTCTGATTTAATTGAGCAGGAATAGATAAAATTATATTTTAAGAAACAATAAGGGAGACCGAGCTGCAGCCATAGACAGAGGCAGAATTTTGTTTAATATAAGGAAATAAAGCTTTCTGAAACAATCAGCTGGATTAAATAATCAGAATATAAACATCTTGCTTTGGGCAAGTATGTAAGCAGGGGTAGAACCTATTAGTGAAGACCGTGAGGTAAGAAGAGGACTTTCCAGGGCAGACCGAATGACCACATGGCACCAGCATAGCTCGGTCCATAGAATGGGCAGCCAGACCAGACCAGCCAGTAGTGACAATTCCCCTGGATAACTCTGGGGGAACTTTCCTAAGTTTCTGCAAGTGCAGAACAGACCGCAGAGCAAAGCCACTCATTCTGTGCTCCGGAGTGCTTAGTGTGCATAGATGCAAAGAGTAAACTCTGATCAGCGTGGGTTCAGCCAAAAACTTGGAATGAAAGAATTTTTTGAGGTATCATTTTATAATATATGATAAATTATAGGTATATATATATTTATATAATGCAATATATAACATGTTATATGTGTTAATATACTATTTTGCATATAACATACTAGATAGAATGGCTCCTACTTAACTATTAGTCAAGATTTGGGTACCATGTTGGGGAAAAACAGGTCCGTTTCTCCACTTAGAAATCTGTCCTGAGGCTTCTGTACTTTCTCAGAATGCTACATGTTGCAAAGTGCTCTAAGTGAACAAAGAACAAAACTGATGGTCATAGTGAAGAAGAAGATTTTTCCCCACCAAAAGCTTGAATCGACAATGGCATTTGATGAGAATACTTGAAATAAAATGATCTTGTTGTCCTATGTTTGAAATGGGCAAAGATAAGAAAGAGACATTTAGGAAATATTTACATTTAGGTGAGGTGAGAAGCACAATGAACTGTCAGCACTAGGCAAGCAGGGTAAGGAATCTGTTTAAGTTGAAATCTACACAGGTTCTGCTTCTTGTCATCAGAAAATCACAGTTCTGGTTCCTAGTGTTTATAGAAAATGTAAATAAAGCTCCCCGAGACATTCAACTTCAGATATGAAGTTTCCATTTAATTTATCAGGAATATAAAATTTAACTTTAGAGTGTGCGTTGACCACAATATTTCAAAAGCCTATTTGTTATAGAAAACCTTAGAAGTAAAAACAACTCACCAACTTCATTGGTTGGCTAGAAAACTGTGAGCTGTCTGAATGTATCCCTTTAGCTGCCTGTTAGAAAGTGCTTCTAGAAAGTACTGTCCCATACAACTTTCTGCAATGATGGATGTGTTCTGGGTCTGTTTTGCCCCAAATCATAGCCACTTACTATGTGTGGCTATCGAGCGTTTGAAATCTCATTAATGCAACTGGATAACTGAATTTTTAACTTTGTTTAAATTTAATTCAATTTAAATAGCCACATTAGTGCTGCATTGGACAGACAGGACACAAT
This sequence comes from Rhinolophus ferrumequinum, assembly GCF_004115265.2. NCBI lineage: Eukaryota > Metazoa > Chordata > Mammalia > Chiroptera > Rhinolophidae > Rhinolophus > Rhinolophus ferrumequinum. The sequence goes on from NC_046300.1 coordinate 64,164,684, forward strand.
ACTAAGTAATCATTCTTTTACAATAGCAAGGAGATTAATTCTGTTTGTTGGTGTTGTTGATGGATTTTTTTTCGTGATTGGGAATTTATATTATGTACATAAAACATGTTGTATTTTCTACTAGTAAAACTATTCGGTGTTCATGAAATCAGTTGAGATGTAAGAATAGCTTCCACTATATTCTCATTAAAAGCACTGAAACATTCAGGGAGTTCGTACCGGGAACAAATTTGAGAATCCTCCTTGGATCAGTGTTTAGGCATCTCTTTTACATACAAGGTTGGTAGCAATCAGAACATTGACTTTTTGAGTTCATCAATAAAGTGAGAATTCTTTTTTATTTGCTTTGAAAAATTATTGTTAGGCTTTATCCCTTACATCGACATTAGCTTTTTGTTACTCACATATAGGTATACCAATATTTTTACAGTAACTTTATAATTTATTGATTCATTTTTTGTGTTGCTTTATAAATTTCATTGCAGTATAGCATACATAAGAAAAGGTGCACACATCATACCTGTATGGTTCCATGACTTACTATAGTATTGCTAATTAATGGTTTTGTTCTGAGGTTAGGCAAGGTGGGTGAACTTTTAAGGACTGGTGGATAAATCTTGCTGTCTCTAAAATGATCTCCAGTTAGCAGTTGGAAGGAAGGTCAAAGCCTAGTCTAGCTACGTCTTTCTTCCACATCCAAACCCTCCTACCACTCCCTCCCGTCCACGTCTGTATCTGCATTTGCAAATGGATGCTTACTTCCCACTTACTTACAATAGAGGTCAGAGTCATCTGTGTAGTTATGGGACTGCATCTGGTTTTCAACTATAAGAGTCTATTTTCATACGAATCATTTCCTAGTTTTCAGGTGCTGAGTTCTGTGAAGAAACCTGGATCTTTTGAAGAATTAATACATTCGCCCAACGGAACATCTAAACACCTTTTTTTTTAAACTTGATTCTAGTATTCTCTATTTTTTTAAGGTTTTGCAGGCTGTAATAATTTCTTTTGCTGAATGTATTTCATTTTCATGTTTTAAATGCTCTTCTGATTTGAATTTAGGCCTTCACACAGATTTGTTACCTAAGCTGTTTTGAAATATGTGATTTTAAATGCATGAAACTCATCCTTTAAAAATGATTTGTGAGTGTACATTTGAAAATGGTTAATGCTTATTTATTACAAATGGAATAATTACAGCTAATGGAACAGTGCCGTTTAACATAAGTGTAGTGTGCAGGGGAGCTTTATAATTAGTAGCTCCATAAGTGCCTTTTTTTAGATTATGGAATGACAGCCCTGGAACACCTTTCCGTAAAATGTCTCAATGTGCCAGTTTCTCTCTTGTTTATTCCTATTGGCTGTAGACAATGGAATTGGGGGGCATTTGGATTTAATTGACTTAATCACCAACTGAGTCCCCTCTGACTTAGAAGGTGACCATTTTTTTAAATATGCAGGGATAGAAATCACTGAGCATGAAGAACAGGATTTTGCTATGCAAAAATTGCACTTCTAAAAGTTCCAAACTACCAGAGGGGGCAATGCCCCCTTTTGAACAGGCTGCACTTCAAGATAGGGACAATATAAATTAGAGTTTTAAATGACTGTGATTCTAGTTACAACCACACGTACTTAGAAAAGATAAGAAACATTATTTTTACCCTGGTCATTTACCATGCTCCACAAATGTTTCAAAGCAGTGTTTCTGGAATAAATAGCCTTTGCATTTTGACTTTTCAACAGACATCTAAACCATTTAAGAAACTAACCTTGTTGCGAGTTGCCATTTTTATTTAGCCTTTTTGATTAAGTGCAGGGCACTGTTCTTCATTCTTCTTCGAAACTCCAATATTAATGATCCTGATAAAACTAAAATTTCTGTTTATCGGATACCTACCTCTCTGATTTCATTTTCTTTCACATTCTAAGTTTGACTAAAGTGTTAAGTAAAAAAACTCTATTAAGTGACTTTCAAGAGGAATGGCCTGAAAAGCTTCATTTAAATTTAAACTTCTCCGATGCATGAAGTTTATGCATTAACGCTTTTGTAAAATAGTGTGCGTTCTTTCTCCTCTTTGAGTACAAAGACATTGTAATATTGGAACTCATACTACCCTAAAACTTCCACTGACATCAATAAGAAAGGAAATAACTGGTAATTTATTCTGAGTCGGGAAGACATTTTGTAAATGCAGTGCAACCCTAATTTAGAATAGAGGGGAAAGGGTTTAAATTAGGTTTTTTATAGTGCTAAGTATTTGCAGACAATGTAGAGATTTATGGATTAATTTGTTTTAAATTAACTTTTATAGGGTGACTAATAGTCCACAGGGATAAACCAGACTTTCAATTGCCCATGATTTTCAGTCAGATCTGAGAGAGGAGATCATTTCTCTCAGGAAATGGTGACACACTTTTTAAAGTGTGCCATAGAATTTTTCTTTCTTTCTTTCTTTTTTTTTTTTTTTGTCAGTGTCAAGAGAAGATAAATAAGTTCTGGGCCTTGGGCAAAGATATTCACAACTGGCCCAACATTTGATGTCACATTTCACTCAGAAAAAGAGAAAGACCCTGACCTCCACCCTCGCAGAGATCTTTCATCAGTTGATTTCACTGAATAACACAACAGTGGCGCCCAAAGAGTGTTCGTAGAGACAAATGCTGTACATATGGACGCATAAAGCTGTTCCCTGTATGTCCTTTGGTCCAAGAAACACTATTCAGATCCAGGAGCTCAAACTCAGAAAAATGAGCATTTGGGACTCTGCCTAAGAGGTTTCAGTATCAGGGTCAGATACAAATGAGAAAATTAGTCCACAGAATAAATGTATGTATCTATGTACATATCCATCTCTCTCTCTCTCTCTCTCTCTCTCTCTCTCTCTCTCTCTCTCTCCCATCTATCATCTATCTATCTATCTATCTATCTATCTATCTATCTATCAAGTATCCATTCATCCATTTATCTATCCTTCTACTGATATATGTTCTGAGCATCTATTATACTCTCAAACTAATGCTGTAACCTGGGAAAGTGAATGAGATTTTAGCTTAGACTGATCACATCTATTTGGCCCATTGTAGGTAACAAAGCACACTTTATTAACAGAGCAATTTTATTAACTATATGTTTACATTTCACAAACAACTGCTCTTTTATGTAGAAAATCAAGATGAAATAACAGTTCCTTGATATCATATCTTTATAGACAACACAAAGTATTCACATGCTTTAATTCTGCATGACTTTCTCCCTACTTAAATTATTTTTAGATTGATAATTATTTTCTCTCAGACTTTTGAATATATCATTCTGTAATTTCTGGCTTCCATTGTTGCTGCCAGCCTTAAAAACAATTTTTTTGGAATAAATTGTGCACTTTTCTTGCTGCTTTTAGGATCTGCCTTTTATATTTACTGTTCTGCAATTTTTCTATGATGCATTTTGATGTGTATTTCGTTATATGTATCAACCTGGAAATTATTTTCTTCCAGACTTTGAGGTTCAGGTACTGCATCAATTCTGGAAAACTTTTAGTCTTTAACTTCAAAGATTGCCTCTCATGTTCTCTATTAACTCCTTTTGGGATTTAATATACTTACAGTCTTCTTATTCAATCTTCTATATCTTTCAATTTTTTTTTCACAATTTCCATCTCTTGGTCTCTTTGCACCAAGTTTTGTAATTTCCATAGATGTAACTTCTGATTAATTTCCTCTTTAAAGGTATCTAGTTTACTTTTTAATTCCTTTGTTGATATTTTTTCTATTTTTGTGCAAAAAATCCATTTACTCATAAGTGTGGTATTTGCTCTTATTTATCAGTAATGCCTTTTCTTTAGATGTTAAGGAATTTTTGTGTGCAAGAGATTTCTGTACGTGCACAAGTATAAACATTTTATCCAGTTACAACATGCATACAGAAAAATGAACAAATCCTAAATGTGGAGCTAGATGGATTTTTATAAAGTGAACATACATTTATATTCACTATAAGTAATGCTACTATAAACTTTATTGCATATTTCTTTGAGTGAGCATACATTGAGCATTTTTATTGAGTTTATACCTAGAGGAATTGCTTTGTCATGGAGTATCTGTCACTCATCCTTAGTGAATACTACCAAACAGTTTTCCAAAATGGTGTTACCAATTTACCTTCCTATTAGCACTATGTGAGAATTCCAAAAGATTCACAACCTCGTGAACTATTTAACTTGATTATTTTATTCCTTTTCATATCTTACTGGTCACTTGATATGTTTTCAAATCTTCTTTTACTTTTATAAGCTTGTTAAACATTCTTATTTTATAATCTTTACATTTGTGGTCTTCGCCCATTTTACTTACCCATTTGTTTCTTCTTTCCTTTCATGATTTTTTAAAAATTGTGAGCTTAATTTTTAATGACACATGTGTGGGAATTCTTTGAAGCCCACGGTAAAAGGGTGTTCCTCCAGGTAGGATCTGCATTCATATTTAGGTGCCTGGAAGCACCACAAACCTGAGACAACTTCATAATACAAACGGGCTGAAAACCTGTAAGAGGGTGACACTGTTGTTATGAATTCTCAGGGGAAACTTTTTCTCCTTCACCCAAAACCAATACTGAGAGAAAATTTCCTCATGTCCTTTTCTGCAAGACAGGTCTTTTCCCTCATTCATCCTTTTGCTGAGATGTGCTGTCTCGTAGGGATCTTGGCAGAAAACTGAGAGCCCAGTAGAGCTGCTCTCTAGCAAATGAACCACTTTGGGCCAGATCTAATCAGTTTTTATAACTTCTCTACCCAACGTTATGTGTCAAAGTAAAATCTGTTGGTCACAAAAGATGGATTGGTGCCTCCAGTCTCACTTTTTCCTTACCACTCTGGATTTGTGCTGTCACTTCAGTTTTATTTTCTAAGGATAGCTTTTAATTTCTTGTCAGCTTAACAGTGAATTGAAAAAGATGTTTAATAATTTGATTATTAGCATTCTGTCTCTGTATTATATTTTGGGGGAAAATTACTTAGCATAGGTCTTAAAATGTGGATTTAGAAGCCTCCGAGTGCCTCTGAGACTGCTGCAGGATCAAAAGTATTTCTGTAATAATAAATGAGATACAATTTGCTTTTGTCCCTCCCAACCCCTCCTAGGGGACAGTGGAGTGTACAATGGCAACATGACATGCTATGATGTCATGATTCTGACAGCAAATGGAATGTGTGCCTCTGAAAAAATTCTCACTTTTGTCAAGTAAATATTGAGAGGCATAATTTGCATAAAAAAGCTCTTCAAGATGTTTAAAAACAATTTTAAAGAATGTGAAGGGATTTTGAGACCAAGAAGCTAGAGAACTGCTGGTTTGGGGTATCCTTTGTGCTATACTGCAAGAAATGGAGCTCCTCAAATGCCAAAATATACAGCACCATAAATCTCTGCTACAAACAATCAGCAGGTAGAGAAGAACCACATGACATTTAGGCAAATGTGTTCCCAAAAGACAATGAGTTCTTCCAGAGTTAGAGCCTTCTGGAGTTGGAAGCTTGACTTCATTACACACCATGAGATCTTGAGCAAGTAGGTCAATATGGTGATTCTCGTTTTCTACAAATACGTATCAGAAGAAATAATAATTCTAGCTCTTCCTCCCAGTGCTGGACCTATACAAAACAAGACGGTAGATAGCAAGATCATTCTTGGGTCTTTATGAGGTTTTGGGTTGTTGGAAATGAAGACATATGAAAACTAGCAAAGATATGTTTGTCTTAGATAAAAGTGACTAGAATTTAATCTGGAAGGTGAATTTAACTGGTAACTTCAAAACAGATATACAACATTAAACTGTCCTCTCTATGTGAATTTAAAGACACAACCAATGCTAAAATGGTGAATCCTCTTAATATTACTAAGGAAAGGTCAAATGTAACATTGGAGACTCGGTTTGGTCTGATGAGAAGAAAACCACATCAAGCAGGCCTGAATTCTAATCTTTCCTCTGTAACATACCAGCCAAGTTGCAAAATGTCACACTGGTGACCCTCAATGAACCACATTTAGTATTCATGCTCTTGTGAGTCCCCTCCCACCTGTTTCTGGGTTTGTTTTGACAATAGAACATTAGCAAGTGTGATGCAATCAGAGGTTCAATTAATGCTTGTACATGAGGGCTTGTCCTGTTGGAAAGCTTCCACTTGGAAGTCCACTGCTTTGTTGGAAAGAAACTGAGGCTAAGCTATTAAATAATGAGTGGGTACATGGAAAGAGGCCCCAGTGGACGAAAGGTCACCCTGGATATTCCATTCCCAGTCAAGCTCCCAGCTAAACGCAACTTTGTGAGTGAGCTCAGTGTATACAAATGGAAGAAAACTGTCCAGCTAATCCCATTTAACGCACAGAATTGTGAGAAATAATGCATCATTGTTTTGTTTTAAGTCACTATGCTTTGGGGTTGTCTGTAATGTAGTTATAGATAACACATTCTAACCACTTCTCTCTAAAACGCTTCAGTTTAAAAATGGGAATGGAAACATTTGTCTCACCCACCTCAGAGAGTTTGTTTGAATATCAAATTAGTAAATAAATGTATTGTTACTATTTTTTTCAAATGAATCAAGTATGACTAAATGCTGTGGTGATGTCTATACATACCAACTGGTTTGACTATTTGGACTGACTTGAGCAATCAAATCAATCTCTTAAGAGAAAAAAAAAAGAAACTTACAAATCAGTTTTTGACTGACTCGACTACTATTTTGACCTCTCTGACTTTTTTTGGTTGGTGTCAACTTTTTTAACTGAATAATTTGACTTAGCTAGTTTAGTCAATCAAAATAATCAAAACAGTTTGAGTATATAGAAACAGTCTGTGTGTGATATTTTCCTTTTATTTAACTTCAGTGGGAAATTATATGACAGAGGCCCATATATGAATAGCAAATATGGATATAAACTTCTACTTATAACTATTCAGTTTCAAATTACTGTATAGATTATAGCAGCATTTGTTTGGTAACAGGAAAAAATATAGTTAGTTTTTATTTCCCAATGGCATGCTACATTATAAGTCCATTAGCAGTTGCATATGTTATTGATGTAATTCTAATAACTGCCATATATTATTATGGCAATAATAATGTAATTCTTATAGTATGCAATATGTAATTTATTGAACATTGCTGGAATTTATTTTTAAATTATAAATTTGGCCTGCTTTTCAGCATTAGAATTCCCTATGTCCTGCTTTGGAACTTTAGTCATATTCCTTTTGTTTGAATAAGCTGTCAGAAGCGCATGTCTGAGATGAGTGCATGCAAGCAAATGTTGAAGCTTGGCAGTCATTAAAGTCCTAGGTTAGAAGTGAAGTGAATGATTGGAATGCGGATTGAGTAGGTCCATTCATATATGTCATATTGATACTACCAGAGCTGCTGACTAGGTGATTCAAATATAAGCCACCGTTATTGGAGTGTTCGTAGATATTCTACTGCGCTTAAGGTTATGACAGATGAAGCTTTCCTTATGAATTGTCAAAAGGATCACAAACCCCTGTACTGCTATTTCTGTCACTAGTAGCTTGCTTTCTTGCATTTTTTTCCCCTTCTAATGCTCTTTGAATATAGCCCTTCAGAATCCTACTTTACAAAAGACTATGCAAAAAGCTCTTGAGTTTGCATGCCTGCTCCCAGACTGGAATGATTCTAAACCATTCCAAGAAGATAGCTGTCTGTATTTTTCATTTAGAGATCCAAATACAAATAATATAAATATTTAATACTCATTTCAATGTCTTTAATCCATCTCATGAAGTTCTTTTTATTACTCAAATATATTTATTATTTAAATATATATTACTTAAGTATATTCTGTTCTTTATATTATATTAATTTCAACCTGTTTCTTCAATAGTTATACCTGAAGTTCTTGAAATTTCAGTCTAAATATATTCACTTGGTTTCATATAAACAAAATCCCTCTATTTGTGTTTAAATCAGTTGATACCAGTGTTGAGCGAGGCAGACCACCGTAGCCCTGAGTGTCCCTGTGTGTCTTTGCTGCGTGTGTCAAACTATCCTCTGACCCTTCCTATAGCTCATCACATAGGCAATTAGTAAGTCAAGGCCACCACAAATGACTATCATACAGCTCTATTTTTTCTTCTTCAGTAAAAAAAAGCCTATTATTTATATTTTCTTACTAGGAACACTTCATTGGTTAGTTGTTTCTTCTTTAGATATCTTCTAAAATTTCGTTATGTCTCTTGAGTTAAGGAATTCCAAAATTGACTCAATAGAGCCTGATCAATGTTCAGCATAGGAGTATGAACTAAAACCTGCCATCTTACATTATCATTCATACTTTGCCCAATCAATATGTGTTCATTTTTTTTATCCAATCTTTCTTTTCTCAGCCAGTTAATAATTTTTTAAAATTTATTCAACAAATATTTATTGAGTGCCCATGCATTCAATAGCTAACCTATGGGTATACAAAGTATACCCATGATTCTTAACTTCGGAAGTTTTATATTTTTCAAAGTTTGTCAATAGGTAATCTAAATATCCTTTAGGCCTCATCTGCTGTGGGTAGAAAATATAGACCAGATCAAAAGGGCCTGAATGCCAGAATATGGAGTTGGAAATATCTGTCAAACACTAAAGTTTCAGAGTAAATGTATTCAGAAAAGTTCCTTTAATAGAAAGGTATAGAATGGATTAAAGAAAGGAGAAATAACAAATAGAGTCTCTGTGAATAGGTTATGATGACAAAAATCTACATTCCTACATTGAAATCCTTGAGGCCAAATGTATATTGGATTTAGAATTTTCCTGATTTTAGTATGGTGCTACAAGGCATATACCATATATTGGATAACACTGGGGTCTGGAGGAGCTCCCTATGCTCAAACATTTAAATACTTCTCCTGTGAATGAAAAAGGGACTCTGTAATAAGTCTGACAAGTCCGGTGACTGAAAGTAACTTTACAGGATGATCTGGTCATAAATTCCTAACTTGGCAGGTCACGGTCGTCACATCCCAGGCATGTAACTTCTTTAGTAACAAAGGTTTATCTTTATCTTAAGCAATGTTCTTGTGCATTTAGGTTAATACACCTTTGAAATGTAAGAGTAATCCTCTTTTTTCAGACTCCTCAGAGGTGCAACCATCCTCAAGGGAGCACATAAGTTTCCAATCATAGAGGTTTCCCTGCCTTGCTTTATTGCAACTTCCTGTAATCTTCCTTAGGTTCCCTCCTTAATTCCAAAAGGATAAAAGGTACGCAAAACTGTTATTCTCAGAAGCATTTGCGATCTGGCTACCCGGGATATTATCAGTGTGACTAAAATAAACTCTTACAAAAATTTTCTACTGGTTTGGACATTCTTGCATTGATCTCCAGATATATTCAACCAAAATATTATAGATGATGTCTATAAAAACTCTATGACAGTTAAGGTTGTAAATTATTAAAAAACCAAACAAATACTGGATTATCAGAACTTTTTGGGTTCCAGAATGATGGAACTCTGGTTTGAGCTTAAGGAAGTAGGTCCATAAATTAATGATGTAAAGAGGTAAAGTGGATATAAGAAATATTACAACGGTAGCATTAGTGGTCCTTGTCATTTTGTTAAATATTAGGTAAGGAAAAAAATGTGACAATCATGACTGTGAGGTTTTGAGTCTGGGTGGCTGAGAGTGTGGAGGTGCCATTAACAAAAAGGAAAGGACACAGAAGGTGGGGACTACTTACTATGGGATTAGATGGAGGGGAGATGATGATTGATTCCCTTGAAATATACAAATCTCCAGGACATTATGAACCTGCCTGAAATTAGCATGATTACAGGTACCTCTCACAGTGTTTTGGTGAGTATGTGATGCAGAACTAAATGAAAAATCAGTAGCCTTTCCGCATATAACATATTTCATTAACCTAATTTGAAAGTTGAATCCATCCAACCTAAAAACTCATCCTAGATTCTTCTTTAAGAAAATGGCACCAATGGTATTCTAAAATTGGAAACAAATTTTCAAAAGAATAGCTAAGTTTCAAAATTCTATCTGGATCAGATGTTAACTACACTTATTGTGGTGATCATTTTGTAATATATACAAATATCAAATCATCATGTTCTACAACTGAAACTAATATAATGCTAGATGCAATTATATCTCCAAAAAAACTACCCAGAAAAAAAAATCTACCTGGATAAAAATGGAGCTATTTTCATCTATTTCTTCAAAACTACTAGAGACAGTTAATAATGGCTTATGCCTCAGTTGTAAAAAAACTCTCTGATTCATTTTGGGTAATAATTATACATTATTAGGTCATTGAATTAAACTTTATCATTTGTATGATCTCTCCAGTGACTGATACTACAAACATCATATTTTTAAACAGGAGTGAGGTATGGCCTAAAATTTTCAGAAAAATATTTGTTTCAAAGTCATGTATATTTCTAGGAATGTGGCCATTATCTTATAATTATTTATATCTGCAAAGAAATATTGATAAATTATTGTTTAGCCCATATGATATAGTTACCAAGGAATATTCCAATTTTTATTGTTTTGTTTCCATATCAGTCAGTATGATCCAAATGGCTTGCTTCTTTCACCACTGTCTATTTAAAAAGTCCTGTGATAGAAGTGAAGGCATACATCTCAGATTTGAGGGTACCAATCTTATCAAATAATATCACTGATCCCTCTCTTCAACAGCTCCCTGGCTAATTAGAAGCCTTTATTTCCTTTTCTGCCTTTACATCTTTAGCTCTGATTTCTTTAGGTAGTTCCTCTTGTCACCAAGTGTAATGACTGATGACAATTAAGCTATAGAAACAGCCTCTGTGGTGAGGTTCTGAAAGGATGTGATGATGGAGCATGGAGAAGGGAGAAACAAGGGATGGCAAGTACGCCCCCAAACACGACATTTTAAAAGTTAATCATTAAAATGAGAAAATGAATCTCAAACACAATTTTTTTTTTTTCTGGGAGGATAGAGAAATACACCAATAGAGTTTTAGACATGTCTTCACTTGCATTCTTTTGCTTTTAGCTACAGTGTTTTCATAGAAATACAGTTTACTACATTTTTGTTAGCTTGATCCTCTTGGAAAGTGTTTTCAGAAAAGCAAGCTTTTTAGTTGATAGGACTGTTAAATGACCCTATATCGTCCTGAAGCAGTTAATTTTTCTCAATCTTTTAAGCATTTTACTGTCATGACATCCTGCATTTTCTTTCCCTATCAAAGATATAGATTTAAGAAAATACATTTCAAATATTAAATAAAAACATCATTAAATAAAAATATTCCAAAGAGTTGACTCTGTTTCAATGTAGAAGGTGACATTGTTTATAGCACTATGACAGCCTCTTGCTTTAAAGTTAGAAAAAAAAAGGCAGTGGTCCTGTGGACAAGACAGATGAAAAAGATCTTCTTTTGCCCCGGAAGCCTCTCTTCTTAAGCATAGCCTCCTGAAAAATGGCTTTGATCTTCTTCCCCCTGCTCCCATGTGTCCCTGGCCGTAGAACCATGATCTGCACGGTCGAAGGTGCCACGAAGGCGGTGTGGCTGTGACCCTGCCTCACGAACCAAGGTTAAGAACTAGTGCATTCCGGTGACTTTATGGTACGTACCATCTCAGGTGGAGCAGCTGAGACCTTTGAGAATCACATGAAAAGGCCAAGCAGCAGGGAGAATTTGGGCTCCATTACAGAAAAATATCCCAATAAAAGAATTGTGGGACCCTGGTACACATTACCAAGGGACTCTGTGCAATCTCATTATCTGGTGACTTTAATGACTAACGCATAACCATTTTTGTAGGATAATTGATGTGAAGTGCTGCCCAGAAGCTGAGGGATGAATGAACCCACCTTCACACATCTTTTCAGGCCCTTTAGTTCTATGATTTGTGCATTATATTATTTAGCAAAAATAATAAAGAACTAAATGTGCTTTTTTTGTATGTGGCATTAACTACCTTTGTGTGTTAACGTGGTACCTGCCAATTACTTGCATTAAGGTAAATGGCTAAAATATACAAATTAAGTTATGAACACACTGCTGCATTTAACAGATTAACTGAAAACCTGTGAAGATTTCAAGAGTATATTCAATTCATTAAAACCATTTCCTCGATCTTGAGCTTGTAGGCTACTGCCCCTGCTCCTCCAGGTATGTGGTCTTAGAGCACTGAGTGTGTTCTGAGTGCAGCGGAAGGAATTGAATACACATTGAGAAAGTGTGCGCTCGCCAGGCTATGTGTTCAGGAGTCACTATCACAATGAATCTTCACAATTTTCCAGGCTCAGCAAATGTTTTCTGTACAAGGAGAGACATCGTCTTCGTCCCTTGAGGCTGCTGTGACAAAATGCCATAGACTGGGTGGCTCAAACAATAGGACATTTCTTTCTCGCCATTCTGGAGGCTGGGAAGTCCAAGACCAAGGTGCTGGACAATTTAGGTCTGAATGAAGTCACTCTTTCTGGCTTGCATATGTCCTCCTTCTCACTGTGGGTTCACGTGGTCTTCCCTTGGTGTCTGCATATGGAAAGACAGCTTTGTCTTCCTCTTCTTCTAAGGGCACTAGTCCCATCATGAAGGCCCCTCCCTCATCACCTCGTCTAACCCCATCACCTCCAAACACCACCACACTGGGGCCTACGGCTTCAACACATACATCTTGAGGGATACGGTTCAGTCCATAGCAGATAGTAAATATTTTAGGCTTTATGGGAAATAAGATTTGTGTCCAAATTACTTAACTCCATCCTTGTTATAACACATAAATGTATGACCATGACTGTGTTCCAACAAAACTTTATTTACAAAAACAGGCATCTGCCAGGAATTGGCCCACTGGTGTGGACTGCCAACCTTTGATCTGCTGGTAAATATTATTACTGCTACTTGAGGAAGACAGAACTGAAGCCCAGAAAGGTTAATTTACTCAGAGATAAATGATGGATTATAAATTCAAATTAGTACTAGTTAAATTTATTCTAAGATACATCAATCAATAAACTACAGTAGTATAAAAAATTAAATAACTTAATTATTCACTTTGTAATGGCCTATTCTGGAAGCCCTAGATATTCCCTGCCTACCTTACACATGCCCTCTTCTGTGGGGCCTGTCCTGGCCACACCCCTACTGAGTAGGCAGTACTGAGTGTGTGTTGTCTCTGTGATCCTGGCCCTTGCCAACAGCTGATAGAACAAAAAATGGGAACTTGACCTATCTGTATAGTTTTCAACAATTTATGACTTGTCTGGCTTACTGTGAACTGGAATGGATAAGATAGCTTCCTCTCTGGGGAACTTGGTCTTAGAGAAGCAGGAAATTCTTGGTTGGAAAGGGTTACTAGAACTAGAAGATTATGAGTGAAGGGTATTTGAGGTCCTACAATAAGAGTCAGTAGAGGAAGGTAGGGTGGAAGTAATGGGGAAAGGTGAGGTGTACCTGTGTGTGTGTGTGTGTGTGTGTGTGTGTGTGTGAGAGAGAGAGAGAGAGAGAGAGAGAGAGAGAGAGAGAGAGAGAGAGAGAGAGAGAGAGAGAATAACCCCTAATAAATGGAGAAATATTTCATTGCTGAATCTTCGGTTTCTGATTCTAGTCTTTGTGAAGCACAGATGTGCTTTGTTCAGGTCTGTGTATATCTATGTTGTATTATTAAAATTAATCTGCCTTTGTTTCATCCATGCTTGAGTGGGGACTCTGATCTTTGAATCAAATGAAGCCAATGAAGTTATGAGGTGGTCTTTTTATATTCAACAATAAAATGTTCCCCTCTGTTGCCTTCTGGAAGTTTACTGGGTTGGGACATCTAAGTCTAAATCAAGGCTCCTTAAGTTTTTCTTCAGCAGATAGGATTGCCTAAGGCTAAATAAAGGTGTACAGACAATGGGCTTATGGATTTCGAAGTGATGTTTATTGTCTCTCCCACTTTTCTAGTTTTTCAAATCTGGAGGAAAAATATGTGGACTAAAAGGAAGAGGTGAAGGGTAGCAGTCCACTGTTTGGTGCTTCTCTGGCTTTCAGTGGTGGTGTAGTCATGACATGAAAAAGGAATACAAGAGCATCGACTAATGTGCTCAACTGTTGGCCACCATGTCCAGAGCAGGGCACCCCCCCACCCCCACCCGACCACCTGGGCACCTTCCACCCCTCTTCTCGCAGCTCACATCCTTGAAAGATATTTCTAACTTGGTATAGATTATTTTCTTCTGGTCACCATTTAACTATATTATAGGCTTTAAAATATTTTGGCACACATGCTTTTCACCTATTAACTGACTTAAGATGTAAGTAATTCTATGTGATGAAACTAGATGTGGCAGGTGTGATGCACCTGGTCATGTCAGTTGACCCAGCTGATTTCAAGGCAACTGCTCTGCTGGGCAGTTGTCTCTACTTGGAGATGCCCCACGAGAAGCGTGCATGTACGAGGCTCTCTCCACTTCGCTTTCTCTGAAGTTGTGAGAGGATGAGACCCTTTGGCCCTGCCCTTGCAACAGCTGTTTGAACAAAATACGGAATTTGACCTAACTACATAGGGTGGCAGATATAACAAGGCAGCAGATAGACACAACTCACAGTTGCTGCCTCTGGAACGGCCTTCAATCAAAGGGAAATGGGAATTAGTGCATAAATTCCCCAAACTTTCTGTAGTGGGTCAATGATGAGAACCATTCTCACGCAATTCCTCACAATGGCGCCAGAGTGATTGGGCACTAGTATGCTCCTGTGGCAACCAGCTTATTCACGTTTGCTCGTGGCTTTCCTCTCTTCCCTGCTTTACTTTTCCCAGTTCCCTTCGCCTGCTTCCTGCTGTCATCTCCCAAATAAACTACACGCTCCAAAAGCCTTGTCCCAGGGTCTGCTTTTGGGAGAATGCATACAAAGACCATGACTGACTTACAATTTTCACATATAACAATTTCTGTTCACAAGCAATACTTTTTCTCTCTGGGTCTCAAAGTGTGCCACTGTAAACTGTTTGAATGGTAAATGCTAGAACATCTGATGAGATAGATACCTCCCTAAAATTCTCCCCTTCCTACCTAGAGTCATGCCAATCATTTCCCCCCATAAACTTCAGTATATTTTACTAGCTTAAAAAAACAAACAAACATTTAGCTAACTTTTCCCCCCAAACGCTACTCATTAATTCAATCCCAAATCAACCTTATGTGTGCAAAATTGTCGTTTCAATGTTTTGTTTTGTTTTTTCTATCAGCATTGTTTTTGCCATTGAGCAAGTCATTTGGGAAATAATCTAACTAATATTATGAAAACCACGTTAATGCTATGACATCTGATTTGCCCATCTTTGCTGAGATATCATAGAATGCTTGAGCTGGATTCTCTGACCTGGTCCTGCCCACATCTTTATTCTACAGTTGAGGAAACTAAGGCCCAGTGGAATTAAGTATAGTTTTCCAAGACTATAGTCTTCCAAGACTATAATTCATAACAGAGATAAAATAAGAATTCAAACCAATTAATTTTTCAGTACACAAGGGTCACAGCTCAGAGTTTTCAAAGCTAAATGTGATGTTTGACTGTTTCCCTTTCACATATATTTTTTCAAATTTTGTCTATGAAACTACAGGTTCTGACATTGTCTGTGCTATTCTCATGTTGGAATAGAATCAGAAGGAACAGAAGCTATTGTTACAGTCAAAGAATAATGTCTGGCATTTTCAGTGGCACAATTGAAGCTTTAGTCGTGGACATTCTAGTCAACATGTTGTGTGGGGCAAGAGGCTCACCTCCCATTGATCCTACCTGTGAACCTCTATGGGTTCCATTCTTAACCCATGGAAACTGTATAATTAGGCAATTAATAATCCAGACTCTCCAAGAATATCTCTGCCTCAAATCAATCCAAGCATTAGTAAAGCAGCCAGAAATGATTTCTTAGAATCTTCTCTTCGACTCTCACTTATTTTCTCACTAACTGCCAGCCCCACTTTTTTGCCCTGGATCCAACCCCATTATCAAAGATGCCAGGGCAAGCTCAGAAATTGGCTTGTCTGAGAATGAACAACACACAGATACTGAGGAACAGATATTGTAACACTCTGCAGCACCTGTTAAAGTCACAGTCCCAGGGAGCCTGAACAATTCAGATGACTGAAGAAAATAGTCTCTCCCAAGGGAGACAGGAGACCTGACAGGCAACACTGGACAGGTAACTTTCTGGCAAGGCAACCTAAGAGGGAGAGACTTTTCTTTATGGAGAGCATGTGGAAGTGTTGACACGCTTACTTCTTAATGTGGCCATGAAAGAATTTAGTTCCAATAAAGGAAAAAGAGCTTATGTAGATAACAACCAGTTATGTTTTTCATAGATCCAGAAATCTAGTACGTGAGCCCAAGAAATCCACAGATACAACCTTGGCAAAAGTGAAATTTTGAGAACGTTCCTAAAGCTCAATGATGTTACGTAATTGTGGGGCTTTTGTTTGTTTGTTTGTATTTTTGTTTTGTTTTGTTTTAGACAAGGATTTAAATGTCATGGTCTGGGAGACCTGGACCTGGGCATAAGTCAGTTAGAGCATTGGTACAGTGCTGGAACATGCAGGAAGAGCCTCTGTCCACTATCAGCCGTCTTACTAGACCTTTCTTTAATCCTGATTTCTATGTGAGGATTGACCACACAGAGCGAAATCCCACATGGTTTTGTTCTCATTTTGTGACATAACCCATTTAAAGGGCAGAGCACCTCTTAGGCCCCTCACAGGTGGCAGAAGAAGCTGTATTCTAAAATAGCTTTGTACCTCTCATCTGCAAGTATTTAAGTTTTTGTTTGTTTGTTTTAATAAACCCCAACTCTAGAACTTCTTCCTGGTTCAGCCACATTTCCTTTCTCGTGTTAGCACCTGCCTTCGTTTGCCTTCCCCAGAAGACAACTCTTAGTCAGGGCGTCTCACCCTGGCATCCTGGCGTTTTGAGCTGGATGGGTCTTTTCTGGGTGGGGCTATCCTGAGCGTCGTGGGGTGTTGAGCTGCATCCCTGCCCTCCAGACGCACCCCCAGTTGTGACAACTCAAATGCCTCCAGCTATTACCACATGTGCTGTGGAAGGAGAACCACTGCTCCAAGTTAGGGACTCATGTGCAAATACAGCTGAGTTGGAAAGTGACCCCAAAAACTGTTATGATAGTAGACAAGTGTCTTAGTCAGGGTTCTCTGGAGAAACAGGATGTCTGTCTATACCTATCTATCATCTATCTGTCTATCTACCTATCTGTCATCTATCTACCTATCATCTATCTATATCATGTATCATCTATCTATCTATCATCTATCTATCTATCCATCTATCTATCTACCTATCTATCTGTCATCTATCTATCTAGAGAGCTAGAGAGAGAGAGGTTGCTTTAAGGAATTGCCCCACACAATTGTGGAGGTTCAAGTCCAAAAGCTACGGAGATGGTCAGCAGGATGGAGTCCAGGGAAGAGTCAACTTTGCATTTCAAGTCTGAAGGCCATCTGCTGGCAGAACCCCCTCCTCTTCAGAAGAAGAGGGTCTTTTTCTCCTAAGGCCTTCCCCTAATTGGATAAAGCCCACTCACATTGTGGAGCATAATCTGCTATAGTTGATCTACTGATTTAAATGCTAATCTTGTTTAAACAATACTTTCACGGAAACATCTAGAATGTTTGACCAAGTATCTGGGAACCATGGCCTAGCCATGTCGACACATAAAATTAACCATCACAGAAAGGAAAGGGTACATTATTAAGCAAGTTCTAATGGAAATGGGAACGCAGTTCAGCTCTGGAAACTGGGAAATGGTATAAAACTCGTGTCTCACAGTTATCCATCCTATTCAAGGGAAATGAGGTAACGGGGATATTTGTACACCAGTTCCCATCAGTCGGTAATTGAGCACTGTTCCCAGGGGCTTTAGTTTCCTGGCACTTCTGGCCTGCTGCATACACAGGAAGAGCAGGCTCGGGCTGCTAATGAAATTTGTCAGGCAAAAAAGTGCTGGTCCTGGCAGCTGGGACTCAGCGTGACGTGTGGTAAGTGCTAAGTGGCCAAAGGCCTGTGGCCAAGGCATTGACAGCATCTGCCACAGTTGTGAGCAGGCGTCGGCAGTTGGCCCCAACTCCAGCTGCTGGTAGAACCTTCCTCAGGGGCAGCACTGTCATCATTTACTGGCCTCTTCTCTCCTTGCCCCCAAATACTTGACTTTTAAAAAATTAGTAAAATACACATAACATAAAATTTGTCATCTTAACCATCTTTAAGTGTACAGTTCAGTGGTACTGACTACATTCTCATCGCCACCATCCTTTCACAGAAGTTTTGCGTCTTGCAAAACTGAAACTCTACCAATTAAATCCTAACTCCCCACTCCCCCAAGCCCTTCACCTGGGTGATCTCTATTCTCCTTTCTGTCCCCATGAATCTGACCATTTTACTTGTAGAAACCTCGTATAAGAGGAATCATACAATCTTTGTTGTTTTGTGACTGACTAATTTCATTTAGCATACTATTGTCAAGATTCATCAATGTTGTAGCGTGTGTTGGTATTTCCTTCCTTTTTAAGGCTGAATACTATTCCATTGTGTGCGGATAACCCGTTTTGTGTATCCACTCATCTATCACTGGACATTTGGATACTTCCACTTTTGGGCTATTGTGAATAGTACTGCTATGAACATGGGTATACAAAAGTCTCTTGAATTCCTTGCTTTTAATTCAGATGCAGAATTACTGGATTGATTATCTTTTGAGTTCCCTACACAGCAAGTCAGCACAGTGTGGAAAACAATCAGGCAGAAAGATAAGCCAGCTAGGAAGGGAAATAAATTGCCTGTGGATTTCAGAAGTCTCGTTCACAAGTTTCCACAACCCCAGTTAAACCTGAGCTGTTTTGAGTGTAAAACACTCTGTGTAATTGTACATAATACCACAGCTTCATGTTCCCCAAACAGTTTTATTTGTCTCTACCTTTGCCTTCTGATGAAGAGCTTCGCTTATGAAATCCCGTCTTTTGAAGTTCTTGAAAGATCTCGAGTGAGTTGTCCTCATAAATGAAGGCAGAAACATTGCTTGGCAAAGTCTGTGACTGACAACATCTTTTTTCAGTTTCCTGAGCTCTCTGCCTTCATTTTCTAGCACTTTCCATTTTTCCTTTGTTTCCCAGAGTTTTGCAGCAAACTGCTGTTTAGCAAAGAGAAGCCAAATTCAAATAGGCCAAACCCTAGTTGCAGTCTGTTTCTTTTTGTTGTTGGTACCAGCAGCATCACATCCCACCTGGATAGACCTGCCAAATTTTTTGGATTTCCTAGAGGAGGTTTTTATTCTGTCTGCTTGTCTGCACATGTATACAAAACCTGTAATTATATAATAGGTGAACTTACTGGTGTGCTATTGTGCTTTCTTTTCTTTTTTTAAACCAGCTGAATTGGTCCTTTTTATATTTTGAGCCTATTGTTACCTTTATAACTGTTACAGTTTCTTTCCCCTGGCTTCTGATACTTTTAGCCTTTATGCCAGCAACTAAATGTTTATGTAAAAAGTAATTTAAAATAATTTATCTTTCAGTGAAACCTTATAACTTTTATATTTCTGGCTATAGTTTAAATGTTTAATGTTATAACTGCAAATGACTGTTGATAAAAAATTTTGTTCTTAAAATGTATTATGCGATTTTTAGATAAGAAAGATCACCTATGAAAGTCATCAAAAATTAAGTATCCAGTCATCCCTTGGTATCCACAGGGGATTGGTTCCAGGACCCTCTCGAATACTAAAATTCAGTGATGCTTAAATCCTTCATATGAAATGGCCTAGAGTTTGCATATAACCTGTGCACAACCTTCTGTGTACTTTAAATGATGTCTACATTACTTATATCATACCTAAAGTAATGTGAATGCTATGTAAATAGTTATTACAATGTGTTACTTAGGGAATAATGACGAGAAGAAAGTCTGTATATGTTCAGTATAGATCCAATCATCACCATCGTAGACCTAACTACATGGTAGACATAAGCAGCAACGTAACTTTTTTAAAAAATGTTTTTGATCCGTGGTTGGTCGAATCCATGGATGTGGAACCTAGAGACACAAAGCGCTGACTGTACAGATTTTTTGTACTTAAAGGTCTATGCCATCTAATTTGTGACATTCCCAATCTACCCTTAATTCATTAAATGTTTTGTGGTTAACACACCACACAAGTCTTTTTGAATAGTTAAACAAAATATGTGAAACTTAAAGAGCAATAAATGCTTGATGAAATTTGTTGATTAACCAAAAAGCTGATATTTGAAGTAAAAACAAGCAAATGGTATGCCATTGTTTATTTCATGATATTCTGTTCTTCAGAGTGGTGATTTTTCTTTCGAATGTGTTAATTTCCTGGAAGCTACCCAAAGGTCTTCACTTCTGTGGGCTGTATTTTAATTAAGATCTATGGAATATTTTTGCATCCAACTACTTTCTTGTCCTTTTGGTGCTCTTCACCTAAATGGCAAGCTTGTAGAGAGAAGGATGGGATTTGATTCTTTTCTATCCCTTGACATTCAGTAGATGTTGAAGCACTTAGAACAGTGCCTAGAACACAGTCAGCCTCTTGAATTATTAATTATTGATGTTATTTTTATTATAGTTGTTTCAGGGATTGTTGTTAATCAATCCTAAACAGATTACCGAGTGATTTTGTGTTGCTGTTCTTGGTGGGCATGCCTGAGGATGGCTGTTTAATGGAAGAGTAGATAAAATAAATCAGTAACAACTGAGCATTGAGGTTTTATCTCTGAGTATGTGGCTTAGGAGTAAAAATCTGTGGATTGCCAAATCTAATCACTCCTTCTACTTCCAATCTTTTTACCAAGGCTATTTTTCTCTTACCCATTGTTTCCTTTATAGCTGTTACAACATTCTTGTTGATGAGGTCAGGAAATCTCAGTTTGTTTTTCTATGATGAGGAGTAAGAGGCATCTGACCAGAGAAATAAATGGTATCACTCCATTGACTAGACATCTTTGATTTCCACTTAATCACAGAATGTTACCAAAAAACTATTCAGATAGAATTTTTCAGGTAGATATTATCAATGCAAGGTATTTGGGAGTTTATATAAGATGGAACAATTTTACATAATAAACTGAGTATAAACCCCAAAAAGAACTTGGATTATTAACTCTATAAGCCAGAATCAGAATGTGGTATGAGAGAAAAGCAAACCATAGTGTGAAAGGATAACATCATAGACATTTCCAGAGACTAACCAGATCTCTTTGGAGACCTTTGTCCCAAGATTCAGTACTAAAGTAAAGAAGGAGAATGTGGTTCCCTTCTGACAGGGCCAGCAGGCCTTTAGAGACGGCTTGATGAAAAGGTAGAAGCAGTTATTCAAGAGTCAAAGGGGAAACCCGGTTCCAGGGAGATGGATCCCTGGAGAAGGAGAGAATTTTACATTTAATTTATCAGGTATGGAGGCACAAACACTCTCAATTTGATTCAACAAATGTGTATAGGCCCCCGGTCAAAGAGAACGCACAGGAAACATAGCACTTGGCCATAGCAGGGATTCTAGTATTAAATATAACAAGGGAATCCAGAGCTAATCATTTGAATCCAGTTTAATTTCCTGGATTTTCTTACTGAGGCAGCTCACTTTCTTACTGAGAACGCACATAAAAGAGCAGTCCTATGTAGTCGAAAGGGAACTAACCATGGGATCTCATCCCAGCTCTGACTCAACCTGTGTGGCAGCTCTGGTTCACCTCGGTAGTGTCGAAGCATTTCTTTGTTCAGCCTTAGTGTCTTTCTCTTCCTTGTCAACTATTTTACCTGCAACCCTAGTATATAAAATAGATTGAAAACAAACCCATTAGCTCTGGTTGCACTGAGGGCAAAGGTCTTAAGTCCCTCCAATAGAGCCTCCTCTTTACATCTCACCCACTCGCTCATGACCTGCCCTGGACAGGAGGACTCTACAGAAAACAGTTTGCAACAGGGTATACTAGATGTGCTTTGCAAAGATACTTTTAACTCTGAATGTCCAATGTCATGTTTATATTTAGCATTCATTTAATCTAGGTCTTCTTCCTCCTATCTAAATGTTCATTATTACATGTTATCACTCTCAAAAGCAACAGATATCTGACTCCAAACATTCAGAAGCAATAAAGATATTTTTTAGATTAATAATCTTTTCCCAATAATCCTGTTCCAATCTGAAACAGGAAATGGGAAGTTCTAGGGAACTTGAGTCTGCCCTGTACTTCCAAGTGGGAAGTACAGGGCAGACTAAAATATATACTATTTTGGAAAACTTTCCATATGTATCACCATTTCTTTCCATTTGTAGAGCTGTAGTGCCACGAGCCGTCTTTCCCCATCTCTAATTTCACATTTCCATCATTAAATTCAAGCCAACACTAAAATGTCTCTTTAGCAGAGCAGTACAAAGGATATACCTTTCAGAACAAGGAAAGAGAAAAAAAGTGGAATCATTATGTTTTTTTCCTCCTTGTCACATAGCAACATAGAATAACATGAGATTAAGTGTCATCCTGAGTAAATAATATCCTTTCAGACCATTGGGGGAAAAATGCTCTCAGCAGACTTAATCTTCACCTCTAGGCTTCCATATAATTTTGTTTCCTCTTATTTTTGAGACACTTGATATTTGGTTTGAATGATAGTTTAGGGATAAACTTGCCATATTTTTTTATTATATTGCAAACTCCTTAAGGGTAGGAACTTTTCCATACACAGCTCTGAATCTTTTATAGAGCTAAAAATGTCACCTAGTATAATGTAGCTGTTCCAGGAATTCACGGTAAAGTGAATTGAGGAAAATCCAGAGTTGATCTTCTAAATAGGGGTTGGCAAACTACAGCCCATGAGCCAAATCCAGCCTACCACCTGTTTTTGTAAATAAAGTTTTATTGGAATACAGCCATGCTACACTTTAATGTATGGTCTATGGCTGCTTTCATCCTATAATGGCAGATTTGATTAGTTGTGACAGATCGCATGGTTCACAAAGCCAAAACTATTTACTATTTGGCCTCTATGGAAAAAAATTTATCAACCATGTGGTCTAAATCCCAGGTAAATTAAGACATATACGTATTTTAGAGATGTATACTTTTTTTGTTGTTGAATTACTTTCAAGTCCATGTAGTTTCATTAAGCATATTTGCTACGTATATTTGTTATTGGCAAATAGTCATGTCAGTCATTTCAAGTAGATATGAAGTTAATTTACCTGCCCTAATTGATTATTATTTCCTGTCTTCTGGGTTTTTAACTATGCAATTGGAAAAAAAAATTAGTTTTGCCCTTCCATGTCATATTAGTCAAAACTCTTTTATTTTTATGTAACAAAAACAAACTCAAACTAGCTCCCTTAAAAAAACCTAAATGGTTGGAGGATAAATTGATTGTCTCGTGCAACTGAGAAGTTAAATGTTCAATGGACTTCGGGGAGAACTGAATTCAGAGGCTCAAAGATGCTGTCAGGGCTCTTCCACCAACTACTGGCACAGCTAGACTCTTTGCGCATTTGCTTTTCTCTTTTACCGTAGATGGTCCAGATCCTCTCCCATGGAAGATGATTGCTGCTGGCAGCATTACAGCTTCAGATTAGTTCTGAATGGCTTGTTATCCACAAGGAAGAGAACCTGGTCTCTCCCGGTACCTATATATTAATCTGTAAACAGGCTCTACCTGCTTGAATCATGGATGAGCCCTTGGATCAGCACTGTGGCCAAAAAGATGAGACACCATAGGATAAATGAGCCCTGGGTCATGTGCTCAGCTCTGTGCAATGCACTCTATACTTGATAGTCCCACAGTAACAGAGCAACATGGATAAGGGGCAGCGTCCCAAGGGAGAGAAGGCCATTTTTACAGATAAAAACAATGATATCTAATTCCCATAGAAATACCGTACCAGAATGTCAGTGGTGGAGACTGGATTTTATAAACAACCAGATCTAGGAAAAATAATGTTACTCTTTCTCTCCTATCTCGAATTATCATCATCACCATCACCATCACAATCATCATCACCATCACCATCACCATCACCGTCACCATCATCGTAATCATCATCCTTATCTTCATCCTCCTCATCGTCATTTCTCATCCTATTGAACATGTGTCTCCAGGGAACTTCATAAGACCCTTTTAGCTGCTTTGGAAGTAGATTAATTGTTTAAAATTCTACCCGAATCCCCATTGGCACCAAAACTCACATCCTGTGCTATTGAATTCTGGTTGTTCTCTTCTATGTGGCATGTGGGTTCTGGGTTTAATGAGATTACATAGCTAACGTTGGGATTTATGTATTTGTAATGTTGCCCAGAATTTTTTAACTTCAACAATTAAGTGGTTAAGATGCAAGTATTTTCAAAGTCAGATCAAGTAATGAAATGCACAGAAAAAAATGTCAGAGTGCAGAAGGTTGGGACTAATATTTTTGGTGGGGGAGGAGTCTGGAGAGTCTCCTTTCCCCCCAACCACCTCCCACCACACTTCAACCCAAGAGCATCTAGACTTTTAGATACTGAAAAGTGGTTTCAGAAGAGCTCTGAATTGTATGAATGATCCATTTAGAAGTCTTTGTATTGGTTATGTTCTCCTTGCTTATCTTATAGCTTGAAGACACTGTGATTTGGATCTAAAATAATTACTGCTATTCAGTGTCATCCACACATAATTAGCCTCAAATTATAATGAATTAACATGGTTTGCCCTCTTCATGAAGTGAAGTGATTCTATTACTTTTTTTTTTCTCTCTCACATATTTAAAATAAAAACACTTTGAAACTTTCATCCTATTAGGGGAAATTCTTTCTAACAATGCCAGCTTACAATGAAGGAGAGATAGTCAAGGATGCCTAGTTCACCAAATAGACTGAGTTTAGAGGGCACAGTTCAAATGATTCCTGGAACCTTTGCTTTCTCTACGGCATTACACCTGCTGGCTTTCTCCTCCTCTGTGTCTCCTCCCTGAGTATATGAGGAAATGCCCCACTGTGCTAAAG
This sequence comes from Rhinolophus ferrumequinum, assembly GCF_004115265.2. Lineage (NCBI taxonomy): Eukaryota > Metazoa > Chordata > Mammalia > Chiroptera > Rhinolophidae > Rhinolophus > Rhinolophus ferrumequinum. Next base: position 64,189,718 of record NC_046300.1, read on the forward strand.
GTTTTAGGTTACTTTGAAAGAATCCAAACCAGAGATTTGTCTGTCTCCTTATTCCATGTAACTTGACAGATGTTAGTAATAGAATAATTACATAATAATTCTAAATTTGTTTCTAAACAGACTTCAAGGAATATGTTTGAGAGGAAGAGAGAGAAGGAGACTATTTCAGAACATGGATTTATCTTTTAATTGTCATTCCACATATGCAGAACAGCTCTATGAAAATTCAAGACTTTGAAACCAAAGTGCACGAGAATTCCCACTGCTGTCCCTGCAGTTCTTTCAGCCCTCAACACCTAACCCAATGCTCAGATCTTAGTGAGCTAAATGTCCTAATAGCTGTATGTCTAAAACTGCTTCTTCCCTAATAATCTTGGGTTTTCTTTGTCACTGTTGTTGTTGAGCCATGATTTGAGTTGAAAATCGGGTATTTTACATGGAAGTTTCTCATGTATAAAAACCATCTCAGATTCTGACTAAAACAATTGAAGAAATTAGTTTATTGATAAAACTCTTGTCAATGAGTGGATTTTTGAAAATGAAAATGCCTTTTTTTCTCTTCTCAAAAAGAACAAAACAATCCCATCATTGTCATACTTGCTTAGAATTTATTTTCCACTCCTTATTATGCATGCCTCCTTTATGTCATAGATACATAATCCATTATGTGCCTCTTATCGTATTTTCTCCAACTATTGTCTCAAGATGATGTCAAAGGATATTAGATACCAGGGACTAACTCTGCAGGAGTGAATTAATGCTGGTGTTGAAGGAGTCTCTAATCATATGACTAAATGGGCTTTCAGGAGGCCACACAGTATGCTGATGACAGAATCAAGAATGAAACCTAGGAATTCCGACCATTTGCCTGCGCTCTGCCCACAGATGATAGTGTCTATTCTTACTATTTAGTAAAGGCTTGCTGAAAGCAGTCCATTTACTGGTAACATGGAGTGTTTTTAAAATAATCCCATGGAAATGTTTGTAGTGATTATACAAAAGTTCTGAAAGAAAAGACTCTTTGTATGACTATACGTGCAATGCTATTTTGTTTAAGGTAAAATTATTACAACTTGGATAGAGCATTGACATTTTCCTTTTTCTAAAATTTTTATTAAAAATATAGCTAACATACAATATTATATTAGTTTCAGGGGTACATCATAGTTATTCAGCATTTATACAACTAAAGAAGTGATCACCATGACAAGACCAGCCCCCATCTGACACTGCACCACGTTATCACACTATTATTGACCACATTCCTTATGCTGCATACTATATTTCCATGACTTATTTGTTTTATACCTGGAAATTTGGATCTCTTATTCCCCTTACCCTTTCCTCCCACTTTTTAAATTTATCGATTACAGTTAACATTCAATATTATTTCATATTAATTTCAGGTATAAAGCATAGTGCTTAGACATTTGTATAATTTAAGAAGTGATCTCCCTAAAAGACCTACTACCCGCCTAGCACTGTACATAGTCATGACTGTATTATTGACTAGATTCCCTGTGCTTTACTTTATATCCCCATAATTTTTCTGTAACTACCAATTTGTACTTTTTAATCTGTTCACCTTTTCACACTGCTCCCACCTTTTACCCCATCCTGTCTGTCACCCCAACAAATCTAGTACCTGTCTGACACCATACATAGTTATTACAGTATTATTGACTATATTCCTTATGCTATACTCTACATCCCCATGATGACTTTGTAACTACCAACTTGTACTTCTTAATCCCTTCCCCCTTTTTCACCCACCCCCCTGAACCCTCTCCCTTCTGACAACCATAAAAATATTTTCTTTATCTATGAGTTTATTTGTTTTCTTTGTTAATTTTATTCTTTAGATTCCACATATAAGTGAAATCATATTGCATCTGTCTTTCTCTGTCTGATACACTCCACTCAGCACAACACCCTCCAGGTCCATCTATTTCACCGCAAATGGCAAGAACCCATGCTCTTTCCTGGCTGAGCAATATCCCATTGTATGTATGTACCACCTCTTCTTTGTTCATTCTTCCATGAACAGACACCCAGGATGCTTCCATATCTTGGCCATTGTAAACAATGCTGCAATGAACACATGGATGCACATGTCTCCTTGAAGTAGCATTTTGGGTTTCTTCAGATAAATGCCCAGAAGTAGGATTACTGGATCCTTCATTGTCTCTTCTTATAGCCTTTATTTGAAAGTCTATTTTGTCTGGTGTAAGTATTGCTACCTCAGCTTTCTTTGTTGTTTTCTTTCATTTTCATTTTCATGAAATATATTTTTCCATCCCTTTACTTTCTGTCTGTGTGTGTCTTTCAATCTGAAGTGAGTGTCTTGTAGGCAGCACATGTAAAAGTTTTGTTTTCTTATCCATTTAGTCCACCTATGTCTTTTGACTGCAGCATTTAATCTACTTACATTGACATTAATTGTTGATAGATATGTAACAATTGCCATTTTATTATTCATAATTTTGATTTGATTTCATTTTTTTCTGTCTTATAGAAGTACCTCTAACATTCCTTGTAATACTGGTTTGGTGGTGATGAATTCCTTTAGCTTTTCTTTGTCTGGGAAGCTCTTTTACCTGTCTTTCAATTCTAAATGATAGCTTTGCTGGGTAGAGTAATCTTGGTTGTAGGTCCTTATTTTTCATCACTTTGATGCCAATCCCTTCCAGCCTGCAGTTTCTGTTGAGAAATCAACTGATAGCCTTATGGGAGTTCCCTTACAAGTTACTGGTTGCCTTTCTCTTGCTGCTTTTAAGATTCTCTCTTTGTCTTTAACCTTTGCCATTTTAATTATAATGTCTTTGTGTGGGTCTGTTTGGGTTCATCCTGTTTGGGACTCTCTGTGCTTCCTGGACTTGTATGCCTATTTCCCTCATCAGGTAGGAAAGTTTTCCGTAATTATTTCTTCAAATATGTTCTCAATCCCTTGCTTTTTCTCTTCCTCTGTTACCCCTATGATGCAAATGTTGTTATGTTTGATGTTGTTCCCAGAAATCTCTTAAACTATCCTCATTTTTTTTGGATTCTTTTTTCTTTTTGCTGTTCCAATTGGGTGTTTTCTTATACCTTGTCTTCCAAATTGCTGATTTGATCCTCTGCTTAATCTAGTCCGCTGGTGATTTCTTCTAGTTCATTCTTCAGTTATTGTATTCTTCACTTCTGATTGATTCTTTTTTATGGTTTCTTTGTCCTTTTTTATGCTTGCTATCTCTTTGCTGAAGTTCTCACTAAGTTTTTTGACCATTCTTGTAACCACTGTTTTGAACTCTTTCTCTGATGGGTTGCTTGCCTCCATTTCATTTAGTTCTTTTTCTGGGTTTTCTCCTGTTCTTTCATTTAGGATGTATTTCTTCGTTTCCTCATTTTGGCTGTTTCTCTGTGTTGTTTCTATGTATTAGGTAAAGCTGCTATGTTTCCCAGTCTGGCTGGGTGGCCTTATGTAGTAGATGTCCTGTGGGGCCCAGTGTCACAGTCTTCATGGTCAGCTGAAAGGGGTGCTCCAGCAGTGTCCCTTGTGTGGGTTGTGTGTGTCCTCCTTCCTATTATAGTTGAGCCTTGGTTGCTTTTAGTATGTCAGTGGGTGGGATTTACCCTCAGGCTGATTGGCTGTGGATTTTGGCCACAACCACTGCTGATGGGCTGCTGTCCTGGAGGCTTCCCCCACTTAGTGGGATTTGCCCCAGTGGATTCTGGTGCCTGTTGATACCACCCTTTGTGTGTGCTGCTTGTGGGGCTAATTGGGCAGTGTTCTGCTGTGGTCTGAAGCCAACCTCCTAGTATGTTGGTTCTGGGACCTCTTGGGAGAGGCTCCAATGCAGGCGCAGGTCACCTACTGCCTGTGACTTGCCAGGGGCTACCTGGTTGGAGGTACAAAGTGATCTGCAGTTGTTCACTGCCCATGCAGGTGTGTGGGAGAGGCCATGCTGTGAACCAGGATGTCTGCCACCAGTACTGGGTCTGGGGTAGCTCTGTATACAGCCAGGTCACCCTGAGGCCTGTTGCCACCTGCCAGCTATCTTAAGGTTTAGCGACTGATAATGCCTTGTGTCGTACATGAGTTGGCTGAGGCAGGGTCTCAGGGAGACACTAGAGTGGGAAGAATTGTGTTCACTAGGTTAATGTAAACTCTTGTTTGGAGCCAGTGCTGTCCCTGGAGCAATTCAGCAAAAGTCTTAGAGCACATGGAGGCCAGTTGCCTCCTGCCTGGGGCCTGTTGGACTCTGATAGTTTTCCAAGAAAGAGTGCAATGTGGGCAGGCTGGCAGATCACAGAGAAAGTGCTCCCAGCAGTGAGCAAGTTGCATGGGGTGGGGTCCCAGCTGAGGGAGCAGGGTGGAGCTAGTGGAGTTTACCGGGTCAATCAGATTCAGATAAGGCAGAGGGGGCAGGCTCAACAAAGGATAGATAGCCCCTGCCTGACAGCTGCATGAAGGTGGACTCCTCACCGGGAAAATGCTGACTGTTCTGTAATTCTCCCCCTGAAGCCACACACCTCAGTCTGCCCCCGGTATGTCTCCGAGGACCTCTCCATCACCAGCCCTCCGCTGAAGCCCAAGGTGAGTCTGAGCAAGTGAGTCTATATGCAAGCTGTTAAGAGAACATTTGGGTTTCCCACAGCCTTCCAGCTTTCTGAATGGTTGGAATTCCCAGTTTTTCACTGCCAGATGTGTGGGAGCTCCTCTTCTTGGCACCAGTATTCCGGGCTGGGAAGCCTGGTGTGGGGGGCTGGGGTCCCTCATTTCTCTGTGGGGAGCCAAGGCAGCCAAGATATCCCGCATAATCCTCAACTGCCACATGCAGCTGTGGGCCAGGTTTGGGGCCCGTTCAGCGTTTCTGCCCCTCCTACCAGTCTTGACATGGCTTCTTTATATTTTTAGTTGTAGAACTTCTGTTCAGCCAGACTTCAGATTGTTCTCCATGTTGATTGTTCTATAATTTAGTGTAATTTTAATGTGGTAATGGAAGAATGCAGGCACAGTGTTTATCTGTTCCACCATGTTGTACCTCTTCTCCATTTTCCTTTGAAAGCTTATCTTATTTAGAAATTAAAAAGCCCTGGTTTATGTGATGCTAAGAAAAGATTTATGCCATATGTGAAATTAATGCAGCACAGAATAGGGGCTTAGAGTATCATCTGTAGAGTCAGGTAGGCCTGAGTTAAAATACCTTTCCATTAGCAATTAAATATTTGATCTTAGACAAGTATTTATTATTTTTGAGACTTGTGTTTTGATATTTGTAACATGAGAGAATTAAGACTGATTTCTAAGCTTGTGAAAACTAAGGGAAATAATGCATTGAAAACATTTAGGACAAAATTTTGGTAAGATAGCAACTATAGTGCAGTATAAATCTTAGATATCCCTTAATCCTCACATAGAAAAAAATCAAACCAACTAAATAGCCACACCAGAACCATATAAACAATATTTGTAATAAAACAAGGTGACATTACCACATGCCCAAAAATACAAAAGCCACCATATCTGCTTGTTATTGGCATCTGTGCAGAAGCTGATGGAGTTTCTGACAACCAAAATGACCACAGACATCAATAAACACTTTTGTGAATATCTATCTATATATCTATACCTATATACTTGTAGAAATAAAATTATATGCTCTTTCAATGTGGACATAGTACAACTCTAAAAGAAATGACAGAAAAATAAGGAGTGATTGCAGAAAATATATTTAACTATTTTTAGGAATCCAATTGGTGATGGTTGTATTACTATTATTATTCTAAGACACTTGTGTTTGCAATGTGGGATAGAGCCAATGAATAATTGTGAGATAGTTCTAATTCTGTAATTCCCTGCATCCTTGAGAACCAAGATTCTCAGCATGTAAGATATACCAGAGGTTAAGAAAATCTGTAACCCTGATTTTGAAACAAAAATATCAGTATGAAATCATGAGGCATTCTGTGTGTGTGTGTGTGTGTATGTGTGTATTTGTGTGTGTGTGTGTGTGTGTATACATGTATATGAAATAAATATTTCCTATCTCCGCTGGAAAGGTCTAGAAACAATGAGTAGCAATATGGTCCTGAAATATTATTTCCTATCAAACTAGGGTTTCTCAGGGAAATATGCTGATTCAAAGCCTGAAGAAGGAAAGTAAAATACAGTGGTATTGGTATTTCCAAAAAATGTATTTTTTTCAATATGGTCTTTTGATTTTTACTATTTCTATAAAATTACCTTTAACCTTCTTTAAAGCTGTATATTATGATTAATAAAATTGAAATGATTGACACCACAAAATTAAAAATAAACAGAACAATATTAAGTATTTAATTTTAACTTTTCATTTAAATAAGTCTTTGCTGAATTCAATCAGGGGCATGGGAACAAATATTGAAATTTAAAAATTATTGAAAATTCACCAACAAATTATCTGTCTACTGTATATTATATTTGTCATAATTGTTTTCCCAAATGAAACAAGTGAGTCACTAGAATAGTGGATTATATGACAGCTTTTAGAATTTTGTACATATTTTAAGGTAGTAGTTACTTTCTTTATGTCAAAAGAATACCAGCAAGAAAAATTATTTAGCAATTTACTTAGTTCTTACAATTTGAATATAATGTGTGTATTATTTTTGTTGCATTTTTTCAAGAGGATAATTCATCATCCTAAGTAATGTGGGTATGTGATACAGTTTTTATCCAACAAATGTCTTTTTATTTTAATTGTGTTGCAATATACAGGTTCATATTCCTTATATGAAACCGTTGGAGCAATATATGTTTTAGAATTCTTCAGATTTTACAAAAGTAATTCAGTGCAAAAACTGTAAATTACGTAACACTCCACACACACACACACACACACACACACATCCCCCTACCACCAAGTAGGGTTTGGGTCAGACCCTCATAGTCAAACACATTAATAATTTTGCAGGAAAATATATAAATATTCTAAGTGGAATAAATAAAAACTATAAATAGACTTATGCTTACTTAGGTTAGATTTTGATGCCAAATGAGTTTGTGCCAAACTTGCAGGGGAAAATAAAAAGAATTTTCAAAGCTTTTACAATTTTAGAATGTGAATTCAGAGAGTGTAGGTCTTTCCCAATTATTTGTCTCTTTTAAAGAAAAAACAAGCAGCATAATGTACTGAGAAAAACAAAATACCATTTCTGTAGCTGTCACGCAAAAAATGCATAACTTGACTTTAAATATGAGCAAACATCAGAAAAATTCAACAGAATGCGGTAGGTGAAATAATGCCCACATCCTTATTTCTGGAGCTTCTGGGTATGTCACTTAACATGGCAAAGAGACTTTGCAGATATGATTATAGTAGAATCTTGATATGGGAAGATGATGCTGAATTATCCAGGTGACTTAACATAATCACAGGAACCTTATAAAAGGGGGCAAGAGGTCAGATTCAGAGCAAGAGACATGACAACAAAAGCAGAGGTTAGAGTGATGCACGGCCATACGCCAAAGAAGTTGGGCAGCCTCTAGACACTGGAAAAGGCAAGGAGGAGAGTTTCCCCTAGAGTCTCCAGAAGGAACTCAGCCATGATGACATCTTGATTTGGACCCTATAAGACTCTTTTGGGGCCTCTCAACTTTAGAACTGTAAGATAATAAATCTGTGTTGTTTTAAGCTACTAAATTTGCTGTGATTTGTTACAACAGCAATAGGAAACTAATACCGAGAAATTGTACAAAATAACCAACCAAAACCCTTCACAATGTCATTCATGAAAGACAAAGAGCAGAGAGCGGTCCCAGATTGGAGGAGACTAAAGACACATTGCAATAAATGCAGTGGGAAAATTATAGTAAATGAAATTGGATGAGAAAAAAGGATATTAGTGAAATAATTGGCAAGATTTGAGTAAGATCTCTAGATTAGTGAATAGTATAGTATCATGTTAATTTCCTGATTTTGATACTTACATTGCAGTTATGTGAGATGTCACCATTAAGAGTAGCAAGATGAAGGGTATGGGAAATTCTTTGTAATTTTTGCAACTATTTTGTAAGTCTGAATTTATTTCAAAATAAAAAGTATTAAACAAACAAATAAAAAAGAAGCAGTGGAGATTAATCGAAGGCACCCACTTCATTTTCTGCATCATTTAATAATAATAAATGATCAACACTTACTTGGTGATTAATATGGACAAGGCACTGCTTCAACCTGGCACATATATTAATTCATTTAAACCTTACCACTCTAGAGGTGGTGGGTACTATTGTGATCCCCATTTTACAGACACTGAAGTGCAGAGAGGGTAGGGAACATATCCAAGATCACACAGCTAAGAGGAATGTTACAACCTAGAGTCTGTGCTCTCAACAATTACTTGACGAGATTCTCTTATGCATTAAAGTTTGAGAATATATGGTATGAATTTCACTACTCACTTACAGTAAAGTATTTGACTACTCAGGAACCTTTGCTTATTTCCTAATTACTATGTCCTAGATGGGTGACGTTGACAAGTAACTGAACACTAAGGATCCAAATTGTTACATTAGTACTATATTCACTTGGTGAATATGGCAACATGGAAACACTGGTTCTATAGAACTAATGGGAACTTTCTGGATAACTGTCCCTTTGTTGTATCACTTTTCCTCATTTTTGTCAATCAGTGTCTTGACATTAATTTTCTGAAACTTTTAAACTCCTACTCCTTCTATTCGTTTTCCTCAAAACTTTCAGGCTTTCTGTCTGTCTTGATGCTTTAAGTGCAATTTCCACACTTTTGTTCTAGAGTTGAAGCATCTTATACTGAATATAGTCTATTTCTTTCCCACGTGGAAATAAGACAGGAGGAGTAGCCAGCAGAGGTTTGGGGCAGGAAAAGGTGGACGAGTAGGACCTACATTCTCCAGCACTGTGTGATAGTGATATTCTGAGTTAGGAAGCAGGTGAAGGAAAAGAGAGAAGAGGTGGAAGTCATTGTCTAGTTTGAAACCCCTTGTGGTAGGAAACACATTATTTTCCATGCCTGATGCTGAGTCACGTGTACTGTCAATACTCAGCAACAACATGTAATTAACCATATTGGATTTATATGCTTAATTCACCATATGCGCAGATTAAAATGTGCCTCTGAAAATCAGGTTCTGAAAGAGAGTCTTTGGTATTTTCTGATAGAGCCTGTAAATCAGTATTTTATGCAAAATTTTAGGTAAGTTAAATATATACCATTTTATCATCTATCATAAGTTCCTTTTTAATATTTTAAAATAATGCCTGCAAACTGAAAGTCTTATTCTATTTGGAGTCTTTCTCTACACACATCTATCCCTACACAGATATGGATATTATACCTAGCTATTTATCTATATATAATATAGAAAGCAATTATTCATAGGTAAATTTGTACACTTCATTTTCCAATACAGTGTATTCACTTTAATCACATGCTTTCTAATCTTTTGCCTCCTAGTCTCAGATTTTTTAATTCAAATTTCCTTCCTTTTGTCTGTATTTAAAAATAATAATAATAATCATTTTACATCTATTACAAATAACAATACCGAGTCCCTGATTGAATGCTAACATTGCAATTCATTCTCAGGGTTAGACTGCCATTCATTCATAGCTGGAGCTCTGCTCTCATTATGTATGACATCAGCAGAACTCGCAATTCAATTGCAGCCTTTTATTTAATTAGAGACTATGTATTATTTGGTTTGTAGTAACCAGAATTAAAAATAGTCCCTTCCACTCTGTAATGGGAAAGGAAGAAAACTTTGAATATATATTCTAATTGATATTTTAAATACTTATTCTAAAACCAATCAAGATTTATGTTAAATATTAATTATAATATTTTCCTGCTTTTGTGCACCTTGATTTATTGCTACTCTTTTGGGTTCACTTTTAATTACATTACAGGAAAACAAAGGATATTTTTATCGGAAGAGTTATTTGGCACAGACAATACTCTCAATGGCGATGGTAATACTGAACTTTATATTAAACTTAATTTTCAAAAGCATATTTAACACAGTTTGCCAGGCTTTTAAAAAATTATTTTTCCTTCCTTTAACAACATGCCTCTCAGGTCTCTATATTAGAAATCAGGGACAAAGCTCATAAAGGAACAAAGACCCCAAATCAGGGATGGTCTTTTAAAAGAGGTACAGTTTCAAAGACTCCTAAAGATATAAATCAAAGTGCTTTTGAATACAGAGAGCATTCTAAAAGAATACTGAACTGTTTGCTTCAAATCTCACATTATTTCCTGCTTTTTAAACCCTGTTCCTTTTTGAAGGCTAGCACCAGATAGGGACAAAAGGAATATTTTCATGCAAAAATCAGGGCCAGGTACAGAGGCACAGTCAGAGTCTATTTCAAGTGGGGACAGGAATTTAATTCAAGTTATTCTCCTCTTTATTCCACATTTAACAGATTTGAAGGATTTCTCCACCTCTCTGACACTTCTGCAGACATCACTAGGTAATGTTTGCACGGGTGACAGGCACCAGGAAAGCTTGGGGTGGAATTTTTGGTCACCTTGGAATGGATTCTGAAAACACAGGAGAGTTCAAACATGTCTGCTCAAGGAAGGAGGGGGCTTTATGTTTCTATCACCCTGCAGGTCCCCTTTAGGAAAGAAAGCGAATAATCAGTCTCTTTTCCCTTTAAAAAGAATCTTATGTTACCCACAGGTGGGCCTTACCCTAGATACTATTTTCAAAAGCATAAAAAAAAAAAAAAAATTCATACTTTTGGAGAAGACAGAGGTTTTACTTACCTTGTTCTAGAATGTAGGCTTTTATTTTTTTAATATTTTATTTTTATGTACTATTTCCAGCACTTTGGCTAAATCAATTCAAATACCAAAGGTAACTAATTGATCATTTTATAACAAATTTTACTTCCCAAAAGTTATAACCAAATATAAGCCTTAAGCCTCTATGATATGTGTGTTTCATTAAGAAAGTGAAATGCCGTATCTCTGAGTAGAGCAGGTATCTGTGATTTTTCATGTTTCCATAGCAACATGTAATTTTCATTGAACTCTGGAATAAATAGGCAAATAAAATATGCAAAAAATATTGATGGGTGTTCAGTCTGTTATCCGGGGACTTCAGTAACTTATGGTCACTATCGTTTCATTTTAATTCCTGTGGCCATTTTTCTAATTATAGCATTTTTTATTATGATTTCTTTATTCTTCATCTAATGCATAAAGTTTTCTTTGTAATGTGGTTTCCAACCCTTGCTTTATAGTATACATATTGGAGAGACTACTGAATATGAAACGTGAGTGTAGAAACAAAAAATGTTTTCTACATTTTTCTAAAGGAATTTATGTGATTTGCTTTGTCCTGGACTAAATTTCTATTTTTATACTAATTTTCACAAGTTATTATCAGTTATAATACTGATGAGAAAATAACAAATACAAATAAAAATAACTATATTTAAGAAGGAAATTTGTTTATGAACATAGGTATCCCAACAAGAGTAGCTAAAAAGAAATCAAATCGATTATTCATTTGAGCTTGAAAAAAGGAAGAACTATAAGATGAAATTTATCTAACACCCACATATTTTCTTGAAGCTGATCATTATAGTACTATGCTGTCTGTATTGTTTCAGTACAATAAACATTTATTGAAAGCTAACTTTATGCTCAGTACTGTGCCAATTATTAAAAATTATGTCTCTGAGCTTAAGTTACAACCTAGAAAATCATGATAAAATCGAAATTTAAAAATCTCTTAAAATTAAATATATTGTCTGGAAAAAAATAAAGCTGTATCCCTACCTCATAGCTTATAGTGAAATAAATTCTGGTTTGAACAGAATAAAACTTGCAAAATGAAGTTATTACCTACTATATGAAAACATGTACCTTTTAAAATACTTATATAATCTTAGCATTAGAGAGGGAAAGGACTTTCTATATATGACCAAAAATGCAATGACATTGAAAAAATGATAAATTCTATTGCATAAATATGAAAAAAAAGTGCAGATGCCAAAAGAAAGTCATAAAAATGTCAAAAGACAAACAACAAACAGGGAAATATTTTTCCTACTCATATCACAGTAAAGGACTAATTTTTTCTTTAACTTTTTAAAAAATTTTAAGTGTGTTTTTCCAGGACCCATCAGCTCCAAGTCAAGTAGTTGTTTCAATCTAGTTGTGAAGGGCACAGCTCATGTGGGGTGAACCGACAACCTTGTTGTTAAGAGCACCATACTCTAACCAGCTAAGCTAACCGGCCACCCCATAATTTTTAATAGATACAATATTCCTACAAATCAATAAGAAAAATATCTATACCATAATAGGAAAATGAACCAAAAAAAGAGGAAATACACCTTGTGCGTTTGAAAAAATGCTCATCTGCATTCTTCATAAGATAAATGCAAATTAATGAGATATCGTTTCACCTAGTGTATTGGTAAAAATTTAAAAAGTTTTATAACCAACTTGTTAGCAAGGGGGTGGATATAAATTGTTAGGAGCATTATATGGTTGAAGTATAATTTGTTACAATCTCCTAGGGGAATAACTTAGCTATATCTATCCAAAGAAGGCACATGACAATTTAATTTCTAGGACAGTCTCACATGTGAGCAAACTGCAGGTTCCTCATTGGAACAATCTAAATGTCCATCAGGAGAGGACACATTAAATATATTTCAGTACATTCATACAATGGAATACTAAGCAGCCCTTACAAGAATTAAGCATCTGTGTTAGTACAAATATGGAGTTGTATCTAAAAATATTGTTAAATGAAAAACAACAAGGTGCAGAAAAGTATTATAGTATAATTCCAATTGTGTTTAAATATATATATATATATATATATATATATATATATATATATCCATATGCATAGGCCATCACTAGAGATACACATAAGAAAATGTGTTATGCTGAAGAGATGATTTTTTGTCTGGAGGATAAGGATGGGATGACAACTTATTTATCACTCTATATCCTTTTGTATATCTTGAATTTTGTCCAAGTATTTATTGTGGCTATTCAATTAACTTTTTAAAAAGTAATTGTTAATTTTAAGACAATATAAGAGCAAGTGCAAAAAAATATATTTAGCGCTAGGGAAATTTTAAATAACAAATGATTATCCTGTGATACCATTCAGAAAAGGTTTAGAATAAATAGGTTTTAAGCTAGACATGAACTTAAAATCGAGATCAGGAACTATTACCATGAACTAAGATGGTTATAATCATACCCATATGGTACAAGCTTATGGCCACATCATTTAAGCAAGTATGAGATAAGGAGGAGGATAAAGAGAGGCAAAGCTCATGGAAACAAAGGAAAAGAGTGGAAGGAACAATGAGATTTAATTATGTCTCTTGCCTTGAAAGCAAAATAATGAGTTTATAGGAGTTCACAACAAATATTCAAATAACATGGTGGAAAGTACCATGTCCTTAATGATTATGTTGCAAGTACCCTTTTTTGCATAAATTCTTAGATGAGGAGAAACAGTATGATGTATCAGAAAAGGCCATGAACCAGAATTCAGGAGACATTTAGTCTGGTCCCTGTTCTGCTATTAATTAGCTGTGTAACCTTGAGAAGGTCATATTGTGTCTCCAGGCCTCAATTACATTGTCTGTCATATAAAGGGTGTGTGTGTGTGAGTGTGTGTGTGTGTGTGTGTGTGTGTGTGTGTGTGGTGGTGCTGGTGGTGGTGCTGCTGTGGGGGAAGGGTGTTGCATGCAATAGATTCATGATCCGCAACCATTTTTTCATCTGAAGATTTTTTTCCCCAAATGAAATGTAAGTGCAAACCAATAAAACAGATGAAAGCCAGGTGACTTTGAATAAAGCAGGGATGGATACCCCTGAGCCGTCCTGCCCAGTATCTTTCTTTCCCACTATGGCCCTCTTTAATGGAGCAAAATGAGAGCACTGGGAACCAGCAAAGTTCAATTTAAAACTATTTATTAGAGGAATTCTAAAGTCTCTTTTCATTAGAACATTTCAAAATTCTAGGAGGTAATTGATTCACAGGTTTAATCATGATGTAAAATTTTTACAGAAATATTTGCAAAAATAATGGTGGTAGTGGGAAGTTATGCAGGAAAGTAATTACTTCAACAAAGATTTATTAAGTGTCTTTTCTGTACTCACCCCCAACCCCAATGTCATACAGTACAAAGCTGGCTAGAGAATGATACTGTCCCTCTCCAATTCTCACAATCTATTGGATTAAAAAAATATATATTTTAAGGGTTTTCTAAACTTCTTGAATATTTATTTGATTTTTTCATTTATTTGAGAACTTTTCCATTGTCTTTCTCTTCTCCTTCTGGAACTCTAATTCCACATGTGATACTACTATTGTCTGTCTCACATGTTTCTTGCTCTTTTTTATGTTCTTTCCTTACTTTTTTCTTGCTGTTTTAGTTTGAACTAAATAAATAGTTTTATTGACCTGTCTTCAGTTTACCAATCTCATTTTCCATTTTGTTAAACCCCTTCACTGAGTTCCTAAATTCAGATATTTTATTTCTAATGCTAACCTGCCCATTGGAATCATTTTTTATGGATTAAAATATGTATTTTGAAATTCTCCTTCCTTTATTTTCTCCATCTTTTTCTCTCTTACCTGAGCTCATTAATCACAGCTTTTTGAAAGACTTCGTTGGCTAACATCAGCATCTACATTATCTGTGGGTTTGTTTCTGTTGTCTATTTTTTCTCTTGGTTATTGATTATGACCATTTTGCTTGTGTATAATCATTTTTGATTGTATGTAAAACATTATGTATAAAAAAACTGTAGAGATGTCAAATGTTGTTAACTTCCACAAAAGAATTCTCTTCTTCCCTCTGCTTAGGCAGATATGTGAGGAACAGTCTGGCTAAATGAAATCAGGGATTCAGCTGGATTTGGGCCAGGCTGTAGCTTTTGCAAACTCAGTCTATCTCTGTAGAAGTTTCAGTTCTACCCTTCAAAAATTTTCAGCTTAGCTCTTTGACCTTTCACTTTATGCAGCTTCAAAATTTAGTAAATGTTTATTAAGGTGATGTGTTGGAGGCCTCTAAGCTTCCAACCTTACTTGTCATTCCCACATAAGTATTCAAAAATCATACAATTTCTTGTCCCTTAAGAGTACCTTTCTGTATTCTTAGCTTTAGCTACGTCTAAAATCAGTAAGTGCACCCAAGTAACATCAGTTGCAGACCTTCAGTGCTAATCCATCCATCTTTAAGGATTTTCATATGTTGCTTAATTCATTTGCAGGCCTTCTCCCCAGAAAGTCTTTGTTTCCTAAGTCTGCAAGATTGTGGATTTTTCATTGTCATTTTCAGAATCTTTTGGTCCATTTCTTTAGCCTTGCACACAGCCTTAGATTAAACAATTTTGGTAGAAATGGGCTTTTTGAAATCCCTCAAATCTCCAAATTTAATTATTCTGGCTTCATTGTACTACTAAAAACTTTGCTTTTTCTTTCCATAATGGCCTTCCGCTTGCACCAAGATCTGACCCTTGTTCCCAGTATGACAAATACCCTCAGTAAAATAATTGCTCAAGAACTGATGAACTCACCTCCTACTGGTTCTCCTCAATCTTACATTGTCAACTATAAGATTTTTGTTACCTCTGATGCCTATAAAAATATGACTTTTGCAATTACTCAGCTTTGTCTAATTGTCAGTGAGAATATCCATTTGCTGTAAACTGTTACATCCTACTCTGAAGCAAAAGTTCACAATCTAGATTTTTTTTTAAGGCACCTTTAAATCTAAGCAACATGAGACAAATTTTTAAAAATTTAATATATGTCATACTATTTATGTTATTATATGTATGTTTATAGATTTTCCTCTTAATGCTTTGTAAAAGTATAGGACATTCTTTGATTATGTAATGCAAAATGCCATTGACAAATATGCTAGACAAGAAGCCAACCTGGGCTCACAATGCAGACTTTCTTAAAATTGCTCAAAGATCCAAAAACCCTAAACAAACAGTGGTGGGCCTTGGAGTGTCCTGTACCTCTTGCTAACTGGCCTCAATCCTGGCACTAAGGGCATCTGGCCTCAGTTTACAGCATAATAACTCCCAGGTGGCTTCAAACCCAGCACAGGCAGCTACCATCTGCAGATCACTTTGTAATTTCTGCCAGGTGGCCCCACGCTGGACACAGATAGTGGCTGAACTTGGCTGCACCAGAACTCCTCCCAAGAGCTTCCAGAACAAACATTCCTGGTGGCCAGCTTCAGAACACACCAGAGCACCATCCAATTAGTACCACAAATGACACACCTGAAGGGTGAACTTGGCAGGCATCATAGGCCCTCTAAAGTGAATCCTACTCTGTGGGGTCAGCCCTGGCAGCTTGTCTGCTATAGTCATGGCCAGACTTCACAGCTAGTAGCCTGAGGGTCAATCCCACCCACTCACTTGTCAACAACAATCTAGGCTCAACTACAATAAGAGGGCACACACAATCCACACAAGGGACACACCTGGAGACCCTGGCTCAGGTGACCAGAGAGACTGTGCCGCTGAGTCCCACAGGACACCTACTACATTCACCAAGACTGGGAGATGAAGTAGATCTACCTTATACATAGAAACAAACACAGTGAGGCAGCCAAAATAAGGAGTCAAAGAAACATGTCCCAAATGAAAGAACAGGAGAAAACTCCAGAAAAAGAACCAAACAAAATGGAGGCAAGCAATCTACCTGATACAGAGTTCAAAACACTGGTTATAAGGGGGCTCAAAAAACTTAGGGGAAGAATAGATGAACTCAGTGAGAACTTTAACAAAACTATAGGAAACATTATAAAGGAGATTAAAAAAAAACATAAAAAAGAACCAGTCAGAGATGAAGATTACAATAACTGAAATGAAAAATACATTAGAGGGAATCAATAGCAGATTATATGAAGCAGGGTATCAGATCAGTGATTTGAAAAACAAAGTGGCAGAAGTACCCAATGAGAATAGCAAAAAGAAAAAAGTATTTAAAAAATGAGGACAGTTTAAAGAACCTCTGGGACAACATCAAGCATACCAACATTCACGTTGTAGGGGTGCCAGAAGGAGAAGAGAGACAGCAAGGAATTGAAGAAATAATGACTGAAAACTTACTTAACCTGGTGAAGGAAATAGACATGCAAGTTCAGGAAGTGCAGAGAGTCCCAAGCAAGATGAACCCAAGTAGGCCCACACCAAGATGCATTATAATTAAAATGCAAAAGGTTAAAAACAAAGAGAATCTTAAAAGCAGCAAGAGAAAAGTAGTTAGTTACCTACAAAGGAGCACCTATAAGATTGTCAGCTGATTTCTCAACAGAAACTTTGCAGGCCAGAAGGTATTGGCAAAAAATATTTAAAGTGATGAAAAGCAAGGACTTACAACCAATATCACTCTAACCAGCGAAGCTATCACTTAGAATTGAAGGTGAGATAGTTTCCCAAACAAAAAAAAGCTAAAGGAGTTTATCACCACTAGCCAGTATTACAAGAAATGGTAAAGGAACTTCTTTCAGAAGAAGAAGAAAAATATATATATATAGCAAAGAAAAAAATTCTCACTGATGAAGGCAAACACATAAAAGCAGTAGATCAACCAACACCAAGCTAGTGTAAGGGTTAAAAGGCAAAAGTAGGAAGATCATATAATTACAACATTAAGGGATACACACAAATACACACATACATACAAAAGCAGTAAAAACTAGTGACAAAAACATAAACGTGGTAGGGGTGAGTAAAAATAGTAGTGATTTTAGAATGTGTTCGAACTTAAGTGACCATCAACTTAAAATAGACTGGTATCTACATAGCTTGGCATATATGAAGCACATGGTAACCACAACCCCAAAATCTACAAGAGATACAGAAGAAATAAAGACACAGGAATCCAAACACAACACTACAGAAAGTCATCAACCTACAAGAGAGCAAGAGAATAAGAAAGGAACAGAGAAGAACTACAAAAACAATCAGAAAATAATTAATAAAATCACAATAACTACATACCTATTAATAATTACTTTAAATGTAAATGGATTAAATGCTCTGATCAAAAGACGACTGGATAAACAAGAGGTGGTACATACAATGCAATACGTAAGTATATGCAATGGACTATTAGTCAGCCATAAAAAAGAATGAAATCTTACCACTTGTGACAACATCTATGGACTTAGAGGTTATTATGCTAAGTGAAATCAGTCAGATAGAGAAAGTTAAATACCTTATGATTTCACTTATACAAGTATGTGGAATCTAAGAAATAAAATAAATGAACAAAGAAAACAGAAATGGACTCATAGATACAGAGAAAAAATTGATGGTTGCCAGATGGGAGGGGGTTTGAAGGGCTGGTGAAAAAGGTGAAGGGCTTAAGAAGTACAAATTGGCAGTTACAAAATAGTCACAGGGTGTAAAGTATAGCTTAGGGAATATAGTCAATAATATTGTAATAACTATGCATGGTGTCAGGGGGGTGCAAGACTCACAGTGGGGATTGTTTCATAAGTTATGATGTACACCTGAAATTAATATAATATTGCTGTATACCTGAAACTAATATAATACTGAATGTCAACTATAATTGAAAAATAATTTTTTAAAAATATGCTAATAGCTCAGGCTAAATGTCTTATAGATGTAAGACATTCCCTAGTAACTTTTGTCAGGAAAAGCAGAATTCTCTAAAATACATTACAACTTAATTGTTAAATAATAATCAAATAGAATAAAGTTAAATAAAATTTTAAATTAGATACTAATTTTCTAGGGTGTAGAAATAATCATGCAATAAGTAGTATCTTGGGAAAACAGTATTTTCTACTGGTATATTTAGAGAATCTGGAAGTATAAATCCTGTATCATGCTTTGAAATTCTAAGCCACTGGTGTTACTATCATTTTTTTCCAATTCCTGGAATATATCAATATCAACATTTATACTATTTCTTCAATTAACTCCAGGTTATCCATCGTGCTAACATTTTTAGAAAGCTTGGAAGGCTTAAGAAACTATGTGTATGTGTGTATAAGAATGTACTTAAGAAATGAGTTTGGTTTGCATAACTTGGATTACTGGGGATTTATTTTATTCTTTCTTTTGTTCTTGGTTTTGTTATTTTTAATCAAAGCCATGTTTGTAAAGCAATTTAAAACTAAATTAAAATTTAACCTGCAAAAGTGTTGCTTGAAAAATGAATGAACTCTCTGTACCATTCTGTTTTTCTCTTGTGCTTTTAACTCAAGGGCCTAGACATGCTGGATGACCAGGGAGGCCTGTCCTTTCAATGGCAGCTCACCAAACCAGTTTTTCCCCAAGTGTCGTTGTTGCATTAGAGCGAACCTACCTCATGAGGCCCCCTCGTCAGCTACTCATTCTTCATTGTGCAGTTCTCACTAGAAGCTCTTCCAGTTTCTAGCTTCCTTATTCCATATCCTTGGGATCAAACCTGGAGGGAAATTCATTTCATGAAATGGGGCATGTGAGCAACTGAGAATACGGTGACTTGTGATATTCCGGGTATGTGGGTACAGTGGTCAGGTAGGTCTTTCCCAGGCCTCCCCAAGGAGGAAAAACTCAAGGACTGGCGTGAGAAGACCCCAGTGATCCTGTTTAATTCTCATGATTGCTTCAGCTCTGAATAATCAGAGGCAAGTGATGAGCATTGAAGAGAAGAGCAAAAGTGAACCTCTCTAGTCTGGCATCCAGAGTGACAATTAAGAATAGGCGTTTACAGTCAAACCAACTGGATTCCAATTCTCCCTTCATGACTTTAGCCAAATTACTTAAGTTCATCAATCCTCCACGTCTGCATCTATATAAAATGGGGGGAAATGATAGTCTGTGATCCCTAAGAACATCTTAGTAAACTGTTTTATTGCAGTTTACACATACAGGAAAGTGTGTATCATTAAGTACAGAGCTCGGTGAGTTTTTACAAAGTAAACACAACCATATGCCCAGCTCCCAGATTAAAAAACAACACCACATAAGCCCTCCTCCTACCCCCTTTGGGCCGCCACCATCTCACCAACGTTCACCCTCTGATGATTTCCAGCATCATATGTTGGTGCTTTTTTTTCCAACCTATTTTATGTAATTATGTAATATAGACTCCTTTGTCTAGTTTCTTTGTCTCAATACTATATTTGGGAAGATCATTCTTGGTGTCTCTAGCTATAGTTTTTTTCATTATCATTATTGCACAGTTTTGGTTTGTGTGTGTGTGTGTGTGTGTGTGTGTGTGTGTGTGTGTGAATACACCACTCTGTTATTGAAAAGTATTTGTTTCCTTTCTAGTTTGGGGCTACTTTGAATATTTTTCCATAGATATTCTGTACATGTCATTAGTAAATATATGTACATATTTACATTGGTTATATACTTAGGAATAGAACCACCAGGTCACAGAGCATGTGAGCATTTAACTTTAGTAGGTCTGCCAAACATCATTCGAACATGGTTACACCAACTTACTGTCCCACTGACGGTACCCGAGAGCTCCAGTCATTCCACATTATCCCAACCACGGCCATCATTGCCTTTGCTATTTCAGTCATTCTGAGACGCTGAGGTATTGTCCAGTGGTTTGAATTTTCTTTTCCCTGACGACTAATGAAGTCAAGCTCCTTTCACATGGTCCCACATGGCTATTGGGAGAGTTAGAAGATGTAATGCGTAAAGCTGTTTACTCAGGGCCTGGCATACAGTAAGTGCTCAATAAAACCAGGCATTTTTATTATTATAACTTTGCCTATTTTATTGCAATGAAGGACCATGACATGATCTCCATATGGCACATTCCTGTCTTTTAATAATCTTTTTTTTCCTCTTTGTGTTGCTATGGAAAAAAAAAAACACAGACAAATCATAAAAGAGAATGTTAGTAAAAGAAGAAAAAGAAATTGTTTTATGGCTATGTTTCTATTTTAACTAATATAAGCAACCCAAGTTTATTTTATTGAGCACCACTGACTTAACACAAATGAAATGTAACCGCATTAATCACCGTTTATTGATTTACACCTCACTAATGCAATCATTTAGGCAAGTAGCTGTTAGGTAATGGTGTCTCATTATAGTTCTTGTGTAATTTCCAGATAGGAATTATTATCAGGTATGTCAAATGGAAATCCTGTGCACTGGGCATGTGACAATCTGAGCACCCAAACAGTTGTTAAAATACCACCATGGATATTTCCAGCCAGCCGATAAAGAATAATTTTCCTCTGCCACACTTCAAAGGGAGTTTGCCTTCTTGGCTTTTATCATTCTGTTTTGAGTTTCAAAGGGATGTAGCAACCATTTCTGGCCACATTCTACTCTGTTGACTACAGACAGAAGAGAAAGCTGAGCATGAATTGTGCTCAGTGAGGGAAGTAGAGGGTTCTGAAGACAGACTGCACATTCACGTAAGCGAAACGGCATCAATCAGGAATTTAGAATGAGGAATGACGTGGCAGGGGTCACAAAATGGCCTTAAATTTTGTGCTGTCTAAACAATGCCAGCAGGCAGGTATCAATCAGTGTCATCCAGCATACGGACAAGAAAATTTGTCTTGACAAAGTAGCTTTTGGGGGGATTATTGAATCATTTGTTGTTTCTTTTGCGTGAATGTTGAGTAGGGAAGCTGTACAGACACATTCCGATACAAATATTTAAAATATAAGTCGATAAATTCACAAACTATACAAATTAAGAAATGTAAATGTTTTTACTTCTGAGATTATCATGGACTTTGAATATATTGCCTAACATATATACCTTGGGTTGTACAATAAAGCAATAATTTAACCACTTGATAAAGAACTGACGATAAAACTTAAATGAGTCAACAAATATTTAAGTAGTCATATACTGGTGCCAGGCTGCTTTTGGCACTGTGGTGGGTACAAGGATGTACACATACGTAAGCAGGTACATACATTTATATCAAAGTGAGCCATTGAAAATGCATTACAGACGAGCCTCCCTGAGCTAGGGGGGAGCCCGACTCTCTGGTTTAGAGCAGTGATTCTCAACAGGGATGACCGTGCTCCTCAGGAGACATTGAGAAATGTCTGGAGACATTGTTGGTTGTCACAACTAGGGGAGGAGAGACCACTGGCGTGTAGTAGGGAGAGGTCAGGGATGTTGGTCAGCACCCTACAATACACAGGGCAGCCCCCACAGTAAAGAACTCTCTGACCTAAAATGTCAAGAACACTGAGGTCAAAAAGCCCTGATTTATTGCACTAAGTCTTATCTGCAGTGCCTAGAATTGGATCTGCCATATAACAGGCTGCCAATAAATATGTATTAAACAATGAGTATTACTAAGAAGTTACTAACCTATTTAACAGGAAATTTTGTTTAAAATACAATAATCAAATGAGTGAATTGTGTGGTGTATAAATTATATCTCCATAACATTGTTAGAAAACAAAATCACTTCACTTTTTGTGAATTTAGTATTTGCAATTTTTTAACACTTTTATATAGGGTGTTCTTCTCTTTTAACTTGACAAAGAAGAAAACAGCTTTGCATTTTAACGAGAGCGGTGGCTTCAAAATCAGACAGGCATGAATTCAAACCTCGGTGACGTGGACCGTAAATTAGGGTAAAAGCAAATAAATACGGGGACATTATATTAATATAAGTAAAATGTACTCACTTTGCAATAATATTGCTACAGTCTCCTAGCATAGGGTATTGTATTGTGGATTCAGCTGGTTGTACATCATCCTTTGGTCTGTTGGCTGA
This sequence comes from Rhinolophus ferrumequinum, assembly GCF_004115265.2. Taxonomy (NCBI): domain Eukaryota; kingdom Metazoa; phylum Chordata; class Mammalia; order Chiroptera; family Rhinolophidae; genus Rhinolophus; species Rhinolophus ferrumequinum. The sequence goes on from NC_046300.1 coordinate 64,212,472, forward strand.
CAGGCAGGGTTAATTCCTGTTCCACAAACGAATTACTATACTATATTCTAGACTACTTCTCTATGATGGTATTATCATGTACCTAAAAAGCCATTTTGTAGTAGAAGTGACATCGATAATGTCAACTTCTTCGATGTGAAGAATATCTATGTGCCAGGCACTGTACTGACATTCCCCATGCACGTCATTGTCTAATCCTCACACAACTTGAGGTTTGGGGCACTAAGGCCCAAGGAGGCTTGGTCACACAGGTAGTAAGTAGCAGATCCAGGATTCAACCTCACGCATGTGTCTAATTCCAAAACCAAAACCTTTCTACTGTGAATGACTGTGTTGTTGGGAAATCAGGAGAAAGGATGTAAAGAACGTATACACTTAGGAGGGAAAGAAAGTCCGATGAAGATGAGATGGAAATGAGAACAAACTCACCTCCCAAAAAAAGTTGAGATATTTTGTAATGTACAAGTTGTTCAGTACAGCACAGTTTACAGAGTACATCATTGGAATCAGTTTTTATGACCATAATTGGGGATCAAATGAACATTGGAGAATACTATATAACCATTGCAGCTAATGAAGCAGATTTCTAACCATTGACTTAGAAAGATGTCACTTTGGTTATGAAGATGAAAACAGGTTATAGTCTGATGTGTACATATATGTACATGTGCATGTATGTATGCATGTATCGGGCAGTCCCATCTGTACCCATGATTAGAAGCAGTGCTTATAGAGGAGGAAGAGACCATGTAGGGGAGTGACAGTCAGTGGGACTTCTCTGTCTCTTTCTGTTTTTGTCAAACGAGCACATATTATGTTTACAAATTCATTAATTTAACTCAGTAATTTTATACACTTTTATTGTATGCCTACTATGGCCAGGCACCACTATTCTAGACATTCGAGTCTCATCCTTTCTCTATAAATAATCTAGAAGCATCACATAAGGTAGCTTCACTGAGAGCCAAACCCAGCTGGGGAGTGAGCTAATAAGAGCCTGGACCAAGGTGGTCACGTTGGAAATGCCGGGGACAGAGAGAGGGGAATTCATATAATAGGCCTCTTGTATATTCGTGTAATATCCCTCACTGGCAACAGCTAATGGAGGTCTGGAGGGCAAAAGTCAGTCCATGCACTCCATTCACAGGGAAAGAACGATTTCCTGAAAACAAGGGGGACTAAGGAATTTTTAAAGAGTCTCTTCACACCAGTGTTCCCGTTTGACTATAACATGACTATTTATTCATATAATACTTTCCACAGATGCTGATTTTTATGGTGCCATAAAGGAAGATTTTCAGAACTTGGTGGTGGGTAACTTGATGCCATCAATGACACTATTAATTAATGAAGACTTCTACTTAGCGAAGGAGAGCATCGTATTTTTCTGAAAATGAATCTTGAGAGCTTCCCTGATTATGCTGTGATTCTGCTCCCATTATCATTTAGAGATTGAGGCATGAGATGGCTCTGGTGATTATAATGATTTAGGAGGAGAAATAATATGTCAGAACTATGGGAGATTCTATAATTTCATGGTCTATAGCATAAAAAAATACATCACATCACTAGATTCGGGTGTGTTGTATCTTAATGTTGGCTGTTGTGGTACCTCGTGCAATATACCTCATTGCAGATTTATAAGGAACTCCCCTGACACCAATGGCTTACACATTGTAGTTACTAATGAAGAAAAGAGAATGTAATACACTTTTATTAGAAATTTCTTTAAGGTCTAGGCCATAATGACACATATGAGGGGGTAAAGAAATTATTCATTAAATATTTCCTAGGAATTATTCATAATTTCACCTAACAGTATGGCAGACCCAAGACCTCACGGATGCATCAGCTGGTGCTGAGTGGAGCTGCCCAGCTCTGCAATGCCGGTAGCCATACAGAGCACATCTGACCTCTGAGTGAAACCTGCACTAAAGATTCTTTTGCTTTCTGGGGCAATTACAGGTACTGGCAATTAGTCTTTTACAATTTGGGCCATAACTTCTTTAGAAACAAGAATTTCTACATATGCCAAAGTCTGTCCCTGAGATTGTGGGTCACGTGAAGATTTTGAGTTTTGATGCTCGACACTTCAACCATTAAAATGAAAAGTGAAATAATTCAGATACTTTCCAATGTAAAAAAATGTGACATCATGAGTAGTAGTCAACTAAGAAGGTAACTGAATTTTCAGTTAGCATCTGAATATTTTTATATTTTTAAATAAATAGATAAATTATAAGAAACATAACTACCAAATTGTTTTCCTCAGGCCTCAGATGTCAAAGAAATGGAATTAAATAAGTTTTCTTTTTAAGTTTTTGCTTTTAGCTGTTTAAATATTTCATTGACTCTGAGACGCGTTGCTTGTGTAACGCACCATTATTTTATGTACTAATGTGAATTGTAATTGTAAGCCTAACCTCAATTTTGGGAAAGGTAGAAGAAAATGTATCTTAGGATCAATGAAACTTGGTGATCACAAGTGACACATGTTAGGGAAAAGCAAACAGCACACATCTATGTAGGTATTATTCACTCCCAAACCTCTATAAATAATTTGTTCTGCATTTCCCATAATTGCATATACTGTTGTATCCAAGGTGGAATCATTCAATAGATTTTGAATTGCAAATGGCTTTTTTCATTCAACATTGAACAATATATTATGGACACTCTTCCATATCAGTTTCCTCATTTTTTTTTAATGACTAAAATGTTATTCAGAAATGTCTTTTCTATCTTTCAGTCAAAAGTTGCAAACTGTGGCCTCTAACCCATTGTTTTAAATAGCAAGAGATTTCACATACCTTCCTGCTTTTTAGCTTCTCTTAAAAATCATGTCAGGGTGATACTTTTGCATGTCAACAGCTTCCAGCCAAGTAGTGACTGAGCACCTAGCTGGAGGATGCACTCCCGTCCACTTCACCGTTTTCTCCACAGTTCCCTGTCCTGGTACGTACAGCCTGCATCTCTTGTTTACATCCCCACCTGGCTCCCACTGGGTTTGGGGTTTGCAATACTTACTTTAAACATTTGGAACAGAATTTATTGCAGTAGCACAGAAAGGGCTTTGGTTGCCTTCTAAGCTCATTTCTAAGGTCACTTAGAAAATTAAAAATTTCTCACTGTCTACCTCCTTCACCATCTAGTGTTTACTCTTGCCAACATTTATATATCTGACACAAAACTTTTTCAAGTGTCTCACTTCCTTAAAGCTACAATAGATGAGTTATCATTTCCACTTAGTTGGCCCCAGATCTTTTATTATTCTTTCCTATTTCATTTGATTATCTCATTTGAGTATCACAGACACAACTACACGTTCACTCTGCCAGTTCTTCACTAAATCTCATTTCTAATGATCTGCCATTGTTCACCCAAAATGGAAATGTTTCCTTTGCACCATTAATTACCGAGCTTTGTCCCTGCAGTCCAACCTGACCACTTCTTTAGTTGTTGCACCCCTAGGGTTTGGGAGCTTAACTCATCCTTTTATCCCCACCATTTTCTTAGTTGGCAAAGAATGTTGTGGAAATGTTTGAGTGAGCTTCAAGCATAGGCAGAGATCTAGTGTTCCATTTGCTGATGTGGTCCATTTTCCAGGGTTATTAGTATCGAGTAGATATTGATTCCTAACACTAAGCAGGATATCACCATTCTTCTTACTAGACTGCTCATAATTATTTTACCACTTTATCAGATTTCTTGAAGAGATTCAAGTATGACCAATGTACTACTATTTTTTGAAAGTGTATAGTCTACAAAATAGACAATAAAATAATTTAAATGTAATTCTGTTTCTGGAAGACATGTAGATACATTTCTATTCTGCTTCAAGCCTAAAATAGAAAAATAAAATACATAGCACTGGAATGTATTTAGTGGAATGGTGTGACCATCAAACAATGAATATCATGAAGAATTTATTCCAGAGTACTAGTTTACATATGGCACAATTAGATAAAAGGCTCTCGCTCTCTCTCTCTCTCTCTCTCTCTCTCTCTCTCTCTCTCTCTCTCTCTCTCTCTCTCTTTTGTGCCTGTAATGTCATGTCAGTTATGTCAGTTGTAGTAGCCAGCAAGTGCTATTCCCTTGAGGTAAGACTGAAATGGGCAACTTACACTAAGGGATGGAATTACATGGTGTTATCTCTTAAAAACACCCATGTCTCTTAGGTAAACCTCTTCCCATGGGGAGACATGAAAGCATAGAGCTTTCTGGGTAGCTTGCTGTTAGATTGTGTCCTCCGCAATATAAATTAGATGCAAAGATGTATAAACTAGGAACTCTTCCAGAATTACTTTTAAAGAAGTATGGCATTTCCCAAGACTTCCATGAAAGCAAGATTCTTTGGACTGTCACAAAGCTCCATACCGGTATGCAAAGTCTGTATGCTCTCTGCGCATGTGGAGTAATGGACAGTCAGGAAGAGAGCCAATTGTGTAGAAGCTGATTACATGCACCTAGATTTCAGAAAGTCCTTAAACTATCATTGCATTTTTTAAGTAAGCCAAGGACTTAAGCCACAAAGCAATATTGTTTTACCCTGGTTATATATCATGATCCTGATGACTATTTCTAAATTTCTGATTACAGAAGAAATATGAGTACACATTTAATATAGAAAATGTAAAAAATGTAATGGAATAGAAAATAAAGCTCCCATAGTGCCAATATCCAGAGACAACCTCTGTTAATATTTATATGTGTGTTAGTTCTGTTAGTTCTCGGTGAAGTCTCTCCCTCTCTCTCTCTCTCTCTCTCTTTCTCTCTCTCTCTTCCCCCACCCTTTTTTTGACACATATAAAATTTTTGAAATTATGCCATATATAACTATTATATCCTGGTCTTTTCAGTTAATTTATAACACACACACACACACGCACACATACACATATAATGTATACATATAATATATAACACAGTCAATAATATACATCAGAACTATTTTTTCTAATTTGTTTGTTGAAAATTTCTGAAAGCACAGCTTACTGCCAACATTGTGTGGCTGTTCATTGTGTGAACATAGTACAATTTGCTCAACTATTCTGCTAATTTTGGTCAGTTCGTTTGTTTTCATTTTTTACTCTTATAAATAATCATATTGTGAAGAATTTGTTATGATTCTGGGTGAATGAAATAAGTGGGTAAAATGTGTTAAATGTTTAAGACTCAACATACGTATTGTCAAATTGTTTGATGAAAGTATTATCATCTTACCTGCATTGAATGAATTCTAATTTCAACCCAGTTCCATTGGCATTAGGTAACCTTATTTCCTAAACATTTCTTTTAATAAGTAAAAATGGTATCTCTCTGTTGTTTGAAAGTACACTTCTTTTATTCCTGGTGAGAATGAATATTTTTCCATGCAAGCATCTGCTTTGTGGGAATTAATAAACTGCTACAAGAAAGCATAACTTTACACAGAAAATGTTATCTATGCCTATTTGAACATCAGCCTTATTTTAAAATGTTTTTCAATTTATAAAGAGCTGCCACATACATAATTACCTCATTTGAGTCTTACAACAACCTTTTGAGGTAGGAAAGATCAGGTATTAATTCTCTGTTTAAAACTGAGACAAGTGAGGCTCAGAGAAAATTAGTAATTAGCTCAACTTAATCCAGTTAGCAAGCAGAAGAGGTGCTTTGGTTTTGTTCTACCTTTTTTGCTATGGAATCAGGGGGTTTCAATAAAAATTACTGTTTGTGCAAAGTAAAGCCCAGTTAAGGCAAAAATGCAAGAAAGTAAAGTAAGGGTTACCGTTGAATACTCTTCATTTGCTTGCTAAAACAGAGTACAAGACATCAAAAAAAGGTTGGTATCATTTTTTTTTACATGGTGTCTAAGACACTCCAATTTTGAACCAGAATAAATGTTTACCCTGTTTCCCCGAAAATAAGACCTAGCCAGACAATCAGCTCTAATGCGTCAAATTATTATAATACCTGGTCTTATTTTACTATAATATAAGACCTGGTCTTTATGATATAATATAGTATAATATAATATAATACAATACAATATAATACCTGGTCTTAAATTAATTTTTGCTCCAAAAGACTCATTAGAGCTGATTGCCCAGCTAGGTCTTATTTTTGGGGAAACAGGGTAGTAAGAGAAAAAAGAAGATGAGCTGGAGTTTTGCTGACTGTTGCCTCAGAAAGTATTAACTGTAAGCATTCGTGGGCTTAAATATAAGGTGAGAAAAAGAAGTATTTGGAAGATATGCAGAAGACTGACAGTATTTTTGAGGCAATATTTTTCAAGATATCACAAGCTAAGCAAGTAGAATGTAGAGTATATATTCAGAGTAAAAGTTTTGTTTCTCCTTCATTATTACACAAGTGTTTGTTAATTGCAAAAAGGTAATTACTTATTCTAAGTTCCTGATCTAAAGGGGAAAAGGTCATAAAAATATCAGTAATAACTGATACTCCATTTTGATTATGTAAACTTACAAAAAATTTTTGGATTTGAAATGCTTTATGCAGATCATCCCATTGGAAGAAAAATCAAACAGCTCTCTGAAAAAGAAATCTCTGAGAATTTATTTTTAATTAATTCCATCAATTTTTATTGATTACAAAATTTTTTAGGTACAGTATAATTTTTAAACCAATGGTACAGTATTTTGGTGAAATATGACCACATAAAGGCTATATAATAACCATGTGGAACATGGTATGCTACATACAGACAGCATTCTACACACTATCATTAGGCACCATGCGACTTTACATGTAGCTGTTGTGTTAGCTAGGATTCTTGGTTGCAAGCAACAGAAACTAATGTTGCTGATTTCAGGCAAAAATAGAATTTATTGGCGGGCTCTAAGGCACTCACAGAAATTAATGAGAGCCTGGAGGACCATTCTTGGAATGCAAGCATAAATCTGTAACCCTCTAAATGGCCCTACAGCAAGAACTAGAGAAAATATTCCCACCAAACAACAAATTAGACCTGTCCAACACCATTCATAAATAAGGCCCTCAGATCCCCACATCCTGCATCACTAGCTGAAAGCTCAAAGTCCAGGAGGAGACTCTCTGGTTGGATAAAATTTTGTGTGCATTTTTCATGCTATTAGGAAAATGAGACCCATTCCATTTTTATGATCAGCAGTAGCTATTAATGTCTAAAACTATATATAATTGGGGATTTCCTCAAAAAAAAAAAGACTAAAACAAATGAATCTTGGCACAGGAGGTAAAGTAGGGTTCTGCATTAAAAGTATAGAAATTAAGTAAGGGTCTACACAGCTATAAATCCTGAGACTAACCACCCCACAAGCCTTCTTCCTCTACTTGAGCGGCAGAAAGTAGGCAGCCATTTGTATACCTTACAGGCTGGAGATGGAAGGTTCTTCTCTAGTGAATCTGACTAGCCCAAGAGCAAAACCCTAAGAACACTGACACTGGGGTTTTCTCAACGAGAAAGAGAGAGAGAGAGAGAGAGAGAGAGAGAGAGAGAGAGAGAGAGAGGAAGAAAAGAAGAGGAGAGGAGAGGAGAAGGGAAGGCAAAGGAAGGGAAGGGAAAAGAAGGGACGGGAAGGGAAGGGAAGGGAAGAGAGAGAAGAAAAGAGAAGAGAAGACAAAAGAAGAGAAACAAGTCAATCCCCTACTGTAGAACATATTCCCTGTGTACCATAGATTGAATTGGTGACTAATCTGATGAAAGTGTTTAAAATCCAACTCAAAAGTAGTTTAAACAAACAACAAGTTGAAGTTGGAATTTGTTGGCTGTCATAGATGGAAAGGATGCTGGGGGAGCTCAGAATACCAAAGGCAGAACTGGGGGAATCAAGACTTCATGACGCTGCTTGCCTCTGTCTTTGCTTGCTTGCATCGCAAAGACAAGGGTTCTTCATAAAGCATGTAAAAAGGCCATTGGAAGGCCCACATTTACATTTTTCCACTTTAGCAATCCAAGTGAAATGAGAGCCTCTTTATGACCGTATTTGTATACCAGTTTGGGTAGGAGAGAGCTCTGAGATTGGCTGAGCCTGGGCCAGATGTCCATCCCAAGGCTAGATCTGGCAAAGCTGCAAGGCATGGTCTCATGACTTTTGTCTCTCCTTGTCCCCCACCTCACATCTTTTTTTTTTTTTTTTTAAGAATTTTTATTAAAATACAGCTAACATACAATATTATATTAGTTTCAGGTGTACATCATAGTTATTCAACAGTACCCACCTAGCATTATACAGTGTTATTACCACATTATTGATTTTGTTCCCTATGCTAAAGAAGTGATCACCATAAAAAGTCCAGCAGCCATCTGACACTGTACCACGCTATCACAATATTATTGATCTTCCCCCCTTTTCAAAATTTTCAATTAGAGTTGACATTCAATATTATGTTGTATTAGTTTCAAGTTCATAGCATAGTGGTTAGAGATTTATATAATTTAGGAAGTGATACCCCTGACTAGTACCACCTGGCGCTATACATAGTTATTATCATATTATTCATTATATTCCCTATGCTTTACATCCCCATGACTATTTTGTAACTACAAATTTGTATTTCTTAATACCTTCAACTTTTTTACCCTGCCCCCAACCCCATTCCCTTCTATCACCCTGATAGATCTTGTATCTATCTGGCACCATAGCATAGTTATTCCTTATGCTATACCCTACGTCCCCATGACTACTGTGTAACAACCAAATTGCACTTTTTCATCCCTTCCCCTTTTCATCCATCCCTAACCCCCATCCCATCTTAAAGAAGTCCCTGTAATATTCCTTGTAATACTGCTTTCGTGGTATTTTTCTTGTATGGGAAGCTCTTTATCTGTCCTTCAATTCTAAATGATAGCCTTGCTGAGTAGAGTGATCTTGGTTGTAGGTCCTTGCTTTTCATCACTTTGAATATTTCCTGCCAATCCCTTCTGGCCTGCAAAGTTTCTGTTGAGAAATCAGCTAACAATCTTATGGGGCTCCCTTGTAGGTAACTAATGGCTTTTCTCTGGCTGCTTTTAAGATTTTCTCTTTGTCTTTAACTTTTGGCATTTTAATTATGATGTGTCTTAGTGTGGGTCTCTTTGGGTTCATCTTGTTTGGGACTCTCTGTGCTTCCTGGGCTTGTATATCTATTTCCTTCACCAGGTTAGGGAAGTTTCCTGTCATTATTTCTTCAAATAAGTTTTCAATTCCTTGCTCTCTCTCTTCTCCTTCTGGTACCTCTATAATGCAAATGCTGGCATGCTTGATGTTGTCTTAGAGGCCCCTTAAATTCTCCTCAACTTTTTGGATTCCTTTTTCTTTTTGCTGTTCTGGTTGGGTGTTTTCTGCTACCTTATCTTCTACATCACTGGTTTGAGCCTCTGCTTCATCTAATCTACTGTTAATTTCCTATAATATATTCTTCATTTACATTATTGTATTCTTTGTTTCTGACTAGTTCTTTTTCATGTTTTCTATCTCCATTTTTATGTTTCCTATCTCTTTTTTAATGTTCTCCCTGAGATCATTGAGCATCCTTATAATCAGTGTTTGGAACTCTGCATCTGGTAGATTGCTAGTCTCCATTTTATTTAGTTCTTTTTCTGGAGCTTTGTTCTGTTCTTTTATTTGGGACACTTTTCTTTGTCTCGTTTTGGCTGCCTCCATGTGTTTGTTTCTATGTGTTAGGTAGGGCTGCTATGTCTTCTGGTCTTAGTAGAGTGGCCTTATGTAGTAGGTGTGCTGTGGGGTTCAGTGGCACAGTCTTTCTGGTCACCTGAGCCACGCACTCCAGGTGTGTTCCTTGTGTGAGTTGTGTGTGCCCTCCTCTTATAATTGAGCCTTGGTTGATAGCTACACATTGGGAGGGACTGACTCTTCGGCTCACTGGTTGTAAGGACTGGCCTTGACTACAGAGGAAGAGTTGTTGTGTAAGGGCTCACCCTACGGAGCAGGATCTGCCTCAACAGGACTTTGGTGCCTGCCCAATCCACCCCGTGGGTGTGTCATACTTGGAGGCAGCTGGGTGATGCTCCAGCTCATTTTGAAGCTGGCCACTGGGGGCACAGCACCAGGACCACCTTGGAGGGGATCCACTGTAGGTCAAGTTCAGCCATAGCCTGTGTTCCACCTGGGGCCACCTGACAGGAGCCACAAAGAAGTCTGCAGATGGCTGCTTGTCGTGTGGGGCGTCCAGCGGGGTCTCTGGTCCCACTCCCCACATAGGAACGCAGGATATGGTGAGGCCAAAAAGGAACACCCACGGAGCCATAGGTAGGGGAGTCATACCACTATACTCTCACTGGCAGCTGGGTTGGAGACACAGGAACCAGGAGCAACACAATTCTCAACCCTCACTGCGCCGCTTGCAGACTCAGCCACCATCTTCTTGCTAGCTTCCCCTTTTCTGCTAGCCTAGCCACGGCAGTTATATTAGTGCCCAATGGCTCAATGGTTACAGCTGACGGCCAACTAGCCACAGCTGATGGCCATTTGATCACAGTCGATGGCCATTTACTACCTGAGCCAGCACCTTTCTATGTGAGGCTGAGAGCCTGGAAACTGCTTTTTGGGGCTCTGTCCCCACACTGCTTGTCGTGCAGGGTGTCACATGGGATCTCAGCTCCCACTCCCCACATAAGAACGCAGGATGTGGTGAAGCCAAAAAGGAACACTCACGGAGCCATAGGTAGGGGAGTCATACCACTATAGTCTCACTGGAGGCTGGATTAACACGACGTACAACCTGCTGTCCACTTTTCTGCCTGCCAACCGACTGACTTCCCCTCCCCAGCACAGCCACAGCAGTTATATCAGTGGCCAATTGGCTAACCGGCTACAGCTGACAGCCAACTAGCCACAGCCAACAGCCATCTACTACCCGAGCCAGCACCTTTTCACGTGAGGCTGAGAGTCTGGAAACTGCTCTCTGGGGCTCTGTCCCCACACTGCTGCTCATGCCATGCCTGGAAGTACCTTGAGAGGTCAAGCTGTGAACCAACACCAACGGCTGCTGATGCTGTCTTTAGGGCTGCTCAGCCAGAGGTACACGACACACTCAAGCCAGGTGCTGCTTGTCTGAGTTCCTCGAAACTTTGAGAGACCCTAGGAAAGTCTGCAGCTTGAGCCAAGGCCAGTGGTTTGTATGAAAAAGCCACTGGGAGTGGCTTAGGTGTATCTGAAGGTTGGGTGTGGTGGGGTCTCAAATTGCCAGGGCTGGACGAACTAATGGCAGAGACTCAGATATGATGGCCACCTGTGTTTGTGCACTGGGAAGGGGGAGGGCTCAGCAGAAAAACAATGGCCTCTGCCAGCTCCCCGACCAGGAGAAAGCTGCCTCTCCAGTCCCCATTCCAAAACAGATGACTCAGTTCCCCACTATATGTCCCTGCTGCCTTTCCAGCTGCTGCCCCAGCACTGGAACTCAGAGCAAGTGATTCCACTGGTGGGTAAATCTGTGTGCAGTCCCTTCAAGAGGAGCACCTGTGAGTGCAGCTGCACTCAGTCTCACTTAGTCACAATCTCTGCTGGTTTTTACAACCAGAAATTATGGGGACTTCTCTCCCCAGCACTGGAACCCTGGGATCTCTCACTCCACTGGGAGGTGGGTGGGATGTCCACAGCTGAAATATCTATCCCTCCAGATCTTTAATGGTCACACACATGCGTATGGGACCAGCCTGTTCTCTGTCTCTGCCCCTCCTACCAGTCTGGAGGTGGCTTCTTCTGCACGTCCATAGTTGTAGGGCTTTGGTTCAGCAAGATTTTAGGCAATTCTCAATGATGGTTGTTTTGTAGTTTATTTGTCATTTTGTTGTGGTCGTGAGAGAAGGTATGCACAGCATTTACCTATTGCACCATCTTGATATTTTCTCTCACCTCACATCTTCTTAATGTAAGTTTTACTACAGCCAAGTCTGAAGTAACAAGTTTATGTACTTGTAACTGGCCACTACTTTGCCTCAATTGATCTCCCTCTTGCTACAGGGCTTCTGTGATGCCTTCAGAAAAATTCCTGCTGCAAAACCTGGAAGAGCAAGAGAGTTAATATCCCATGTGGCAACTTTTGACCTACGGAACATGGGAGCCAGTGGATAAATGGTTTTCTCTTCTGTCACTCAGGCAGAACTTCTGAAATGCATTCTCCATGATTCCTTGGAAGATAACTGGGATTACTCACCAGCTGCCCCTCAGTAGTGACTAATTTAAGAACACAGCCTTAGATTGCTTATCCCTGCTTCTGTGTTTCTCCCCACTTACTCCCACTCTTCTTCCCTGAGATCACTCCTGTCATTCAGATTCTTGTTTCAGGTTCTGCTTTCTGGGGAGAATCTAGGTTAAGACAGGGATTTTCTCAAAGGAATATAGATGCCTTGTTAGACATGTCTATCTCAGACACCAAAAGGTATTGATTTCACTCACATCACCAGTGCCTTCTGAATGTGTCAGTTCAGAAGACGTGAAATTTAGATTTTAGCCTCATAAACATTTGTTTTCATATGAACTAATTTTCCAGTAAATCCTAATTAAATATAAGGCCAATTACTAACTAGAAGGTAAATTAAGAAAACAAACATAAAAAATAGTTTCCAACATACTGTAAAGCAACAGAAATGGTTTACAGTATGACAGGTGCCTTCCAGCTACTGGGGAATTGATATGAAATGTTCTTAGGGAAAAGGCATGTTAAAATGGTAGTAAATATGGGTGTTAATTTGTACAACCTCAGTAATGGCTAAGCTTTTTTTTTTTTTTTTTTTTTTTTTTTTTTTTTTTTTTTAGCTTCTGGGTTATATACCCAGAGTCAAAAAATAAGACAAAATATTTGTTTGGATGTTTCTAAAACTTAGTCCATTTAGACAGTCTTCTTCTTCTTCTTCTTTTTTTTTTTAGAGAAATTGTTTAAATTTTTATTTTTTTAAATTATTGCCCTACTTTTAAGTGGTTGAAATTACTTTTCTTCTTTTATTGCCTAAACAAATTCAATTTTGGTCTCAATTTTTTAAATACTCAGGTTATACATGGATCAAATAATTTAGTCTTTACACTTTACCAAAATGGTAGTATTAATATGGCAAGTGTATACTTTTAAAAAGATATAATGATTATTCTGAACTGCTGTACAATCATCATATGTATTCTTTGTCGATGTAAGAAATATCCAAACCTGTAGATAATTTTTGTAAGAGTTTATTTGAACCAAACTGACAACACATGCCAGGGGCAAGATCTCAAATGCTCTGGAGAATAACAATTTTGCAACTTCTTTTATGCATTTGAAATTAAGGAGGGAACATAAAGAAGATTACGTGGAGGTAGGAAAAAGCAAGGCTGGGATTGGATTATAGGATAGTTAAAACAATTATGTGCTTTCTTGAGGGTGATTATGGCTTATTTCAAAGGTTTGCTAACCTAGATGCCCAGAAACAATAGACATGGCTTGCTTAAGGCAAAGATAAAACTTTTACAAGAAGTTATAGGCCTGGGGCTTGACTACCTGCCATGACCTGGCCAGTTAGGATTTATGATCAGATCACTCTGTGAGATTACTGTCCATAGAACCCCTTTTTTTCATTCACATCTTCATACTACGTGTTATATTTTTTCATATTTATTTTGTGTTTTCCCATTATATTGTAATGATCTTGAAGACAGAGACTGTTTCTTCTTTGCATCTCCTTCAGTTCCTATCAATGAGTATTACACATAGAAGGTAAGAAACAAATGTTCTGTTCACTCATTTTTATTGATTATAGTATAACTCTTCTTAATAAAAAATTAAATCATTCTCACTATTAACAACATAAATAAGTAGAAAGAATAAAATAAAGAATAACCCCACTATCCAGGGATTATCAAGAGGAAATATTTAGTACATGTTCTTCCAGTCTCTTTTTCTATTTTACATGCACAACCACATCACTCACCCACAGATGCACACTGATATACATAGTACATATCTAATAAAATGAGATCATATTAAACATAATACTTTTGTGTCCTGATTTTTAATAATATCAGAATCTTTTTCAGTTTATTGGATTTTGTACTTAAAAATTAAACTTCACTGTAATTAAATCAATTAGTAAAGAATATACAAAGAAAAATTATTTCCCCACTCTCCCCTAACCCACATCTCTAAAGTAAACCATGTTAATAATTTGGTACCTAGTCTTCTACACCTTTCACTGTATATTCCTACAAACATAAATAAACAAAAACACATAAATGTGTATAAGGTTTTAACTAATCAACTGCATTTTCACACACCCTTTGGATCACAATATGGGGATATGAATTTAGAATCATCAGCATTTCACTTCTAGTAGTTTGGTTTATAAGATTGGATGAGTTAAGATTAGTAAAAGTTGATAAACACAATTTTTACTTATATTAGATTATTCTTATTAGTACTTAGATTTTGAGTCTACACAGTCAGGTGTCTTGGAAAACATCTCTGGTAAATATGGTTTCTATATAGACAAAGGATAAGTAAATGACTCCTCTTGCAATTTTCACTGGCATCTCTATAGATAAATATATGTTAAATTCAATGATCACTCAACAGTGAGTAAAATTATTTCCTCTCAAGTGCCAAAGAAATATTTGTTGTCATTTTATTTATTATGTAGAAAATTGGACTCACATTCTTTCCAACATTTTTAAAAAGGTCCCATAGGAAAATAACTTGAAGGTTAACGCAATAGTCATTCAGTTTACAGAATAGGACACCTACAAAATTATTAAAAGCACTTAAATTCATTGAGTTGCTTGTCAAACTTACTTTAGTCTAATTAAATGGTTGTTTTCATCACTTCTTATAATTTATTTTATCCTAGATAAGAGGCAAATATATCAGTCTCTGAATAGAATTAAATATTTCCCTCATAATATATCATCAACAAAGTCCTGCTGAATTAATGAATTGTGTGCATGTTTGAAAGTAGGATTGTACTTGTCTAATTGTGGCATCAGTTGTCATGGTGACTATCAGCCAATCAGTGAATAAACGCCCTTACTTGGCAGTGTTTGGGTGAAGAAAGCTTTGTGCAGTTGTCAGCCTGAGATTTATGATGGTAAAACTATATTTGGCAGGCAAATCAATGTGTTGTCCACTCTTTGTGTTTCTGCCCTCGTTTTAAGTCAACCCCTTGATATTCAACTAGAATATTAAGAGACCCTGGGTCTTTGGAGCAGTTTTGTTATTAATAGATCACTTTTTATAAACTGTGTATGGGATGACTAGCTATTTGTATACATATCCAATGAAAGCAACCCCTGGTATTTCTTTGTATTTGTAATTGCAAATGTCAGATCTTGAAAGCAAGTGGGTATTAGAGGATATCTTTTTATGTCTACTATTAAAACATGTCGAGTGATCTATAAATTACCTCACATAGATAAACAGTGGATTAAAATTAGGCACTCTCATTCTGTCATCACTATAATATTAATCATTGGAGTTTGGGTCTTTAATGTTAATATATACCTTTTAGCAGTATATGTCACTACATATTAAATTACATGATAGCTGACAGATTTTTAAATCAAAACATTTTTTCTCTCCTTATGTCATAACATGATAAGAGAGAAAGTAATTTTTGCTTACAAAGAATGTTTAATCTTTGCACATGTTGTTTCTTATTGTTTATATTTGCAATGAACTGAGATGTTTTTATCAGTGCTTATTCTTGTTCACATACATACCAAAATAGGTGATCAACGTTTTCATTTAATGTACAAAGAGATAAATATCCATAAAACAAAATTGAAGTAAAATACCAAATCTTCTAAGTTATTTCTTTTCTTTCATCTAGAATGAATTTTGTTATCCAAAAACACATTTTAAAATGATGTTGAAACACATGACATCCATTTCCTAATCAATCCAAAAATTGAAAAACGTGTTATATGTCCCATTGAAAGACTGAGTCAATTACTTTCATTCCTTATAAATTCTGAACATTCAAGGAAATACTGATAAAATGTATATAGTTAATTTACATAAAATATAGCCATTGGAGGATGTGCAGGTAAGGTTTCTTGCATACTAGTTACTGCCAAAAACAAAACCTTGTCTACAAATCCACAGTCATCCTAATTTTCCATCTGCTACTGCACAAATCCATTCTAGAAATGAAACTCATGTGGAGTAAGCACATAACAAGATAATATTTTGTGTAAACAGATAAATAAGCTAAACTTTCTTTACTACCTTTCATGAGACTAAAGGAAAATCAGATCTTTCTCCATTAGTCTGTGTTTCTATTATAATTTTTTGTGGTTATTATGATTATATGTTTGTCTTCTCTATTAGACTATGAAATCCACAAAGGCAGGAGGCATATCATATACATCACTGTGTGTTTAACATTTTGAACAATGGTTAGCTTTCAAAAAAATTTGAGTGAATATAGGTGAAGCTGCGTTTTAAGAATTTATTTATGGAAGTTGAAAATCTATGGCTTTGTTAGTTTTTTTATCCTCTCTTAAATTCTCTTTAACTCAAATGTATTCAATTAATCAAATAAAAATTATCCTATATCTGATTGATTGGTATCAAAAAATAAATCTATGAAAAATGAGAAAAATAAGTCTTGACAGGTAGCTAGAAAGTTTCAAAGTAAGGTCATATATTAATGATTATGAATGTTTAAATATTTTAAACAATATTTTACATTTCCTAAGACATTTTTCATATATATTTACTAATATCCTCATTCTAATTTTACAGATAGGGAATCTAAGGGACAGAAAAATTTTAAGAACTTGCTTAAAAATAGAAGAAAGGTATTTTGATTTCAAATGTGATCATCTTTCTACTATCAAAAATGATTTTTTATTCCATATCTCACATATCTCTATTTTTTGTAAATAACATATCCAAATTAAAAAGAAATAGGCTTGGCAGGTTTAGTAGCATACCACTGTTTTTTATTTTAAGAAACTTTTTAAATCCCAAGTCGTAAGGTCCTTTTTAATAATGTATTGATAATAACCAACACAGTTGTCCATCTTGGAAAGAACTAAATTCCACAGAGTGTGATATGCTTTTAAGTAAAATTTATGGTGTGATATCATTGAGCACATATACCTGGCAAAAATGTCTCTGCTAGAGCATAAAATCCTTGGCCTAGAGCCTCTCAGAGTTTATCAGTGGATGTGACCTATTCATTGCTGAGAACACAACACACACACCCACAATGAATGAATAGCTTGCAACTATAGTTTCATCTACCTGATGACCTAGATGAAGAACAAGGGAGAGAGTATCAACAAGACACTTGAATCCGCCATAGTCACTGTTTACATTTGCTTATTTACCTTGATACCCCACACTATTTTGCTTGGTTCCTGCTCTATTTTAAATGCATAGTTTACTTTCTGTTTTATTCATTCTCTGCCATTGTCAATGTTGCATAGAATTAGGAAACAGATTATTAGCCCTTCTCAAAGCTGATACTTGAACATTTAACATGAGTGATACTCACTACACCAGCAAGTATTCTTAACAAAATAGTCTACCCATGAAATATTGTTGGTGCATTTTAAATTAGTCTCCATATGTAGTCTACTATGTATTAGTTACTATAGGAATTTTTTAGATAGAACAGATGTATGTGGTAGTAAGGTTCACATGTTGTGTTAGTTGTTATGTTTCAAGACATCTCTCCATTCTGCAGAAACTCGGCAAATGAAATCCAAAATGTATAGCATAAACTTTTATGTCATCAATGTTTATGTGAATAAAAGAATAATAAATGTTTTTACTTAGATCTATATTAAGTATACTCACTTAATAAGTAAGGCACAAATGAACAAAGACATTTGATAAATTATTTTGCTTTATTTCAAAATGTGTATTGACAATGAAAGAAAATTAGTACAACTGGTAAAATTATATAAAATATTCATATTTTACAATGAAAATAATTGAAATAAACATCCATAGAATCTCTAATAAAAATATCATCATTGTCACACACACAAAAAAGTCAGCGTGCTCTATTGGTATGGAGAAATTATAATAGTTTACTGATTTGGGTACAAAACATTATATAATTCTTGTGTTCTTCCTAAATTAAATAGGAGTTTAATCTTAATAATTTCCTTAGTAACCAATGGTACGTGTCATTTATGGAGTTTAAATTTTTCTACTTACATTCAAATTTTGTTATCTTTTTCTAGGTCATTCTGATAATTTTGCTGTCTTGCTATTCTTACATTATTTATCCATATGAAAGTATAAACTCACTTGGTTCCCTGGTAAAAAGTTCAAAAGTTGTGAATTCAGGTTTACTGATAAAATATCTTCATAAAAATTACTGATGATGAAGGTATAGACTGTTCAACAGGGTTTTGTTTTTGTTTTTGTTTTTTCGTGAATTACACAGTGATAATGAATGAATTGAAAATTTTTCACTCTAGATTTTAAAAATACTTTGGTATTTCATATATAATTTTTTCTCTCTGATACCTTCTCCTCTAAAATTCAAATGACTAAAATGTTTTGTCTTTATCTACTGGTATTGTTACGGTGGCATATTCTTCATGAAGATTGATAGTTGGATCCAGCAATACTGTTGGTTATGGACATTCTTTTTGAAAACAGGGCAGTCTCCATCTCAACTATAAATGAAGTTCACTCAGTACTATATCTGATTTGCCTGCTTGCTTTTTTCTTTATATTTATGAATTTCTATGTGATTTCAGGAAGCTACTGAACCATACAAAGAATACCATTTCAACTGTTTGAAACCATCTGTTTGAAATGATGTTACTGGTGACTTTTTGTCTTTTGTTACTATCTAATCAAAATTATTTTTTTCTAATAACTCCACAAAATAGCTAAAAATCTTGCTTCTTTGAGTATTACCTACAAGGTCTGACAATTAAGTTCGCAAATTCATCATAGAAAAGGTGCTACATACCTCATTGCTGAATAACACTATGGTCACCTTTGAAGTACTCCCCTTGGGAAGCTATGCACTGATGCCAGGCCCTAGTCCACCCTTCAAAGCAATTTTGGAACTCTTTTTCTGGAATGGCCATTAGAGCTATTGTCGTATTATCCTTGATGTCCTGAATGTCATCAGAATGTCTTCCTTTCAATATTTTCTTTATCTTTGGGTAAAGGAAAAAGTCACTGGGGGCCAGATCAAGTGAGTAGGGAGGATGTTCCAATGTTTGTTTACTGGTTATTTGCTTACTGGCTAAAAACTCCCTCACAGACAGTGCCGTGTGAGCTGGTACATTGTCATGATGCAAGAGCCATGAATTGTTGTGGAAAGTTCAGGTCATCTAACTTTTTCACGCAGCCTTTTCAGCACTTCCAAATAGTAAACTTGGTTAACTGTTTGTCCAGTTGGTACAAGTTCATAATGAATAATCCCTTTGATATCAAAAAATGTTAGCAATGTCTTTGCAACAAGTTCGCGAACTTAATTGTCTGACCTTGTATAAGGAGCTTAGTACCTTAGCATCTTGAGCAAGACTTTAAATATAACAAAATACACTTCAATTTTTAGACTAAAGTAAAGGAAAAGAAATACCCCAAATCTATAAATAGTTCTGAGTGTGACTGCAGCTGTAGGAGTTCGTCGATCAGCTCAGGAGCACATCTCCTTTCTCTTCTCTTAAACGACTGCAGATCGAGTCGTATCTCCCTTTCGTGCTCCTTCCTTTGAAAAATCTTTCCTCAAACACTTCTGAGACATAAATAATGGAAGATGCCAATGCCTCGTCCACTACCTTCTCCACCAACCACGGCAGACAACATCAGCCGATTACTGCTTTCCAACCCTAGGACTAAGTAGCTTCATGTCATGTCATCAAATGCATGTCATCAAAAATCATAGGCAACAAGCATCAGTCAGTTGGAGTTAGTTGGTATAAGTTGATGGTCTATTTTTCCATTTTTAAAGTTAATAAGGAATGTGCATTTATTTTTCAGTCTTTAGAATTTAAAATCAGCAGAAGCAATTTTATGAAACTTAAATAAAAATAATCATATTATTTTTAGCTAAAGAAACTTTCAGAAAATGTAGTTTTTCTGAAAAACTACAGAAAACATAATTAGGAAGTAAATCTGTCACTTCCAAAATAGTAAATGTCAACACAAATATGGCTGGGAGGAAAACATTCCAGGTATCAGCATGGATTAACATAAATATTATAAATGAGATGTGTTATGCCACAAATAATCTTCACCCTAATGAATAATACATCTTTACTGAATATCTGAAATATATCAGAACTATACTGGCAGTAGGAAGTACGGAAGGGACACACAGCTCTGTCCTCAAAGATGTACATTTTATTCATAAAAAATTTACTTCAAGGGTCAGCAAACTACAACCCTTATCTAGCCTGCCTCCTTATATGTGAATAAAGTTTTATTGGGACACAGCCACACCTATTTGTTTACATGTTGTCTATGGTTGCTTCTGTGCTAAAACAACAGAGTTGAGTAGTTGCAACTTAGAAGATATGGCTGAAAATGTTTACTTTCTGGGCCTTTACAGAAAATGTTTGCTGACCCCTGTGAGTTATTCAGCAAATAATTACACAAAGTTAAAAGTTGGCAAGAACCTCGGAGGTCCTTATTTTCTCCAGTTTCTCTGGTGAAAATTCACCTCCTTTGCTGCTTCCTGTAACTTCCCCTACATCCAACTCACCACCTCACTCTCACTGTAAGCTGGCCTTGCTTAAAGCCTGACTCCTGTTATAAACTGCCAAGACCCCCTTGAAGGTCAACAACACCCAGGCACCTGCTAAACCATGGTTAATCTCATCCTGTAGAATTCAAATCTGTTTTCTTTGATCCAAATTTAGGCCATCTATTTCTATCTCCCCTCCCCCCTCATTTGCATCTATTAATAGGAACTAGGAAAAAGATAAATGACATAGAAGTGCCAAATTTACAGTTCCAAAATTAAGTCTTCTACAATTGAGAAAAGGAGTTTTAGAGAGGGTGTTATTTGAGAGGAATTCCAATAAGTATGAGGAGTAGAAAAAGTATTTTAGTCAAAGAGAATGGCAAAAGCAAAAGGATAAAGGAAGGAAGGTACATAGGATGTTTAGAGGCAAAACAAAAACAAAACAAAAATCAGTGGGCTTAGGGTAAATAAAAGAGAATTTAAAAGAGCAGTTTTGAATGTGGAAGACTTTAAATTAAAAAAGGAAAACCTGGATTCAATTTTGAGGGCGTTAGTGGTGTGAGCTTTGACTGGGAAGACTTGAACACACGCAAGGTCATTTTTCTTAACAAATTGAAATTGGCAGCATCATATAGAATTTGTGATGAGTATCGTCTTAATAGTAATGGCTAAGCATCATATCTATATCTATATCTATATCTACATATAGATATATCCTGATCTATACTTTTGAACAAGCCATTATTATCTCCATTATATACATGAGGAAACTGAGGTTCATTCAGAGAGGTTTAGCACATTGCCCAAGGTCACACAGCAGAAGATGGAGACTCTTGCATTTAAATCCTGGCCAGTGTGACTTTAGGTTCCTACTCTTAACCACTATCCTATACAGCCTTAGGTCAATTGTTGAAGTTACATGTATTGATTATGACCGTTTCTACTTGATAGCAAATTCAGGGGAACCAGAAACACCTTACCAAAAAGAAAAAGAAAAAAAAGAAAGAAAATGAATGAAAGAAAAATGTTTGGCAAGGAGAACTTACAAATATGGCTCAAATATCCCTAACTTCAATAAAAGGGAAATGAACTATGAAATTATTGAGGGAGGCAGTATATGAAAATGAAGGCATTGATACTTCATTCAAACCTTTTAATATATAAAGTTAAATATTCACTTCAAGTGAACGATTCTGTCAAAAGAATTAATTTTCTGAGCAATGAGGATATTCATTCAGCATGATTCCACCATCTGCAATTTATGAACCAAATTATACTCTTTCAGAAAAAAGGAAGTTCATAGAATGCATTTAAACTACATCAAGACCAAATCAAAAATGTTTTCCTAAAATTGAAGAAATCACCAAGTAAAAGTTAATCGCCTGCACCCTTAGTAGACAGTGACCATTACAGCATAATATATAACAAATGCTTTTCCCAGATGATTTTTAAAACTTTAGCACTTCATTCATGATATGTGAAGGCAGAGATCAATTACCAACTGATAAAAGGAGCTCTCACAGCAACAGGGATTTCAATAGTCCCAGTATCCGGGGAAAGCCTTTTAAATACCTTTTAGTTTTCTAAAGAATTTACAGGGATTCTAGACAAAATGTCCACCCGAGCCTGGCAGGTAACTTGACTGGGGAAACTGGGCTGTGTGGACACTGCAAAATGGAAGAATTTTCTCTGTATGTGGGAAGCAACAACATCTCGGATCCAGCTAATTGTTTCTATTAGAAAATAGGGCTTCATTGTTGTAAGCCGTTCCAATTTTTCAATAAAAGCCAGAACTTCAGATACTTGGGTAAAATTACCCATATTTTTAAAAATTTGGTAATTAAATCAAAATGTTTAGGATGCTGAGCAGACCAAAGCCATATTTGCAGGCCAGGTAGATCAGCAGGCTGCACCTTACCTATTTTGCACTGGAGCATCTATTTTTTACCAAAAATTGAAATAAAACGTGAATATTCACAAAAGGAAAAACCATTAAGAGAAAACCATGGTACTCTTTATATAACAAGACTATCTCATTACAAAATTTGTCTTCTTTCATTTCTTCCTGTTTTTACCTATTTGCTCATTTAACAAATGTTTGCTTATTGTCTCCTCGGTGTCAAGCTCAGCAACGGGTGATAGAAAATCATGTACTCAAATAATTAAGCTATTTAACATGTGCAAGTTAAGGTTTATACTAAAGTACTATGCGACCACAGAGTGGGAAACGTCGCCTCTCCCCAGGGAGGTCAGGAAGCCTGCTGGGTTGAACGGGCACCGGTGGTTTTGCTTGCTAACCATCAGTTTCCCTTTTTGCTGATGACATCGCTTCAATTTAGTTTGAGGAAGATTTTAGTCTGGATAGGTTATCAAAGCCACTTCCAATTTGTATTTCTTGCTCACGTTATGTGTCCTACACAGTAGAGAGAGGGCTTTATTGGCTCACAAACACTGAGGGACCAAGATTCAACCTGCTTTAGCTACAGCATCAAACACAGCTAGAGGGGCTTGCCCTGACTTTTCCTTATCTTTGTTTTGACATGCTAGCTTACACACATCACTTCCTTTCAAATCTCATGGGCTCACATTAGCCACATGGTCTCATCTGACTTTACAAAGGCTTTGCCATGTGAGAGTACATATGGAACCACACCCCACACCACTGCATGCAGTCTGGGTGGGGCTGTTCATCAAGATGTCCACTGGCCATGGTTCAACATGTGACCCAAATTGGGCAACCAGATAATTTCTTCCTTTGAGTCTTGAATCTTGAACTGAGTCTCAGAGTCCAAAAACAGAATCAATTGATTCTAAGACCTTCCATTAGTTCCTGCAGTCTAGATCCTTCCATTTTGCTTTTCTGTGGCTTGAAAGTTTAATTTATTCTATTATTCTCTGAGCCATTCCACGTCCTTCTAAAACAAAAAAAAATATTTTATTGCCCAAGTTAGTTAGAGTCATTTTTGCATTTTTGCAAGAGTCATTTTGAACAATGATAACTAATACACTGGGAGAGGTAATGTCCAAAGTAAATCTTAAAGGATGACTAAGAGTTTGACAAGATAGGAGACCTAACTTGGGGTCAGGAGACTAAGAGGCAACGAAAGGCAGACAAGTAAGATAGAGCTAAGTAGTAGTAGGTACAAGTACAAGTAGTTCTACATGGCTGGAACAAAGGATGTGTGATTGTAAGCATGACACGCACTGAGAAGGAAACTGTAGGCATGGCAATAACAATAAGGATTTCCACACCACGCGGATGCACTTTAGGTTTCATTCTGTGGACAGAGCCCATGCCCAAGCCAGAGAGGTGTGGCTGCAGATAGTGGGGGAGAGAGAACATTGAAGTGTTCTAAGGAACTGTGATTTCACACAGTTTTAGTGTGAGTTCACAGAAACATGATTGTGCATGTTTTTTAAACAGTTTTGTTGAGATATGTTTCACATACTATAAAATTTACCTGTTTAAACTATACAGTTTTATTGGTTTTTATATATTCACAGAGTCATGCAACCATCACCACAATCTATTTTTTAAACATTTTCATCAACCCAAAAAGAAACCCCGTACACATTAGTAGTCTGTCCCCTTCCCCTAGCTCCTGATTATCAATAATCTGATAATCTTTATTCTGTCTCTACAGATTTTTCTATTCTGGACATTTTATATAAATAGAATCATACAATATGTTGTCTTTTTTTGACTAGCCTTTTATACTTAGCATAACGTTTTCAAGGCTTGTCCATGTTGTAACATGTATTGGCACTTCATTCTTTCTTATTCCTGAATACTATTCACTTGTGTGGTTATACTGTATTTTGTTTATTCATTCATCAGTCAATGGACATTTAGGATGTTTCCATTTTGGGCTGTTATGAAAAATGCTGCTATGGACCTTCATGTATATGTTTTTATGTGAACATATATTTTCATTTCTCTTCGGTATATACCCAGGAGTGTAATTGCTAGGTAATATGTATGTTTAGTAATTTAAAGAAGAACCTAACTACATTCCAAAGCAGCTGCCCCATTTTAGATTCCGATCAGCAATGTATAGGAGTTCCAATTTCTCCCCATCCTTGCCAAAACTTGTTACTGTCTAGTTTTCCAAACTTCCGACTCCTAGTGTATGCTTGCAATAAATTAGTTTCTATATGTTCTTCCATTCAAAAAATGCCAACTCATACAGCCCAAGAATTAGAAATTGATTAGAGATAAACGAAGGAAAGAGGCATCTAGGATTTCTGTCAAGTTCGTAGCTTGGACGATTAGAATAATTATGCTACCCCTCTATGACACATCAGATCATTTGGAATATACCTGACAATCCTAACAATTGTCATCCTAACAATCCATTGAACATACTGCCCAGCACTCATGACAGATATTTCAGGATCACAAACACATTTGTGGTAAATGAACCCATAAACATGGATAAGGTGTGTAGGATGAAAAGAGACTAAGACCAAAGCATGAACCCTTGATAGAGCAGATAAAAGCGCGCGCGCGCGCACACACACACACACACACACACACACACACACACACCCCTAAAACAGGATGCGAATGGGCTGCAAAGGTTGAACTCGTAAAGGTTGTGCCCTCCGAGCAGGTTGTCGAGGGAAGGAGCCAGGAGAGAAGTTTGCAGAGGCGGTAGAGGATAATGGATTCAAGACTTTCTCTGTGAAGAGGAAAGCAAAAGGGTTTCCGCTTAGAGTGGAGACATTTCCATAGAAAGGTATTTTTCAGGTTCCTGAGTGGAGGAATGAGGTCTCCCAGAAGAGTCACTCGTGTGTTGACGAGAAAGCCATTCTCCTTTCTTTGGAGCAGGAAGAAACAGGGAAAAGATAGTTGTCAGTGAAGATAACTGTGTAAATTAGGAAGGAGATTTGCTGAAGGGGCTTCACTTTTTCTGTTTTGTTTTCTTTTTCTATCTAATGGCTACTCATTATCCTGTTAGGGGATAGGTCAGGATATCTGCTAAAACCAATGTGAGGCAGGAATTTATAACATACACTACATTTCCAAGACCAGTCTTTTATAATTTTCTCACTTCTTCTTCCCAGTGTCATTTCGGGCCTCATTCCAATTGTCCGCCTGAGAGTTTCTCCGCCACCGACCAGTCTCTATCAGATCCACACTATATAATGCCGCAAAGTAATCCTCTGAACATACAATTTCAGTTATGTGACCTCCACACACACAGATGCACACGCACACACACATCACACAGACTTAGGAAACCAACTTCTTATTTCCTACTGAACTGAGTCCTCGTGGCCCCCAAAATATCTATCTTGCTTTCTTAGATATATCCTGTGCTCCAACTCAAATAACAATTCCTTATTCCCCTAGTTTTCCTCGTATCTTCTTACTTCCATAGCTCTGCTCCTTTTGTTTCTTCCACCCAAAATGCTTCCTATCCATCTCTACCTTCTTATTTATGTCCATTTTTGCAATCTATGACGGGATGCGAGGAGCCTCGTTTACCTTCGATCTTACATCCACAGAAGACTTCTTGTTTACTTTCATATATGTTTGTATGGAGAGAGATGTCATATACTTCTTGGTGTTACAGGCATTAATTTCTTATATTTGAATGTTTAAAAATACCTCAATTTTTAAACAATCCTATTTGTAATTTCTTTATTAATATACTAGATGCCTCAAAGGAAAGAAAGTCGCTTAGGTCTCACTAGAATGCTAAGAGTGCCTGTTCAAGCTTAATAATAACAATAAATCAACGGTTAATATTTACCACACAGCGCTTATTATGTGTGGGCACTGATTTGGGTTCTTTATATTTTATTTAGGCCTTCAAGAGCACCCCCATGAAGTAGGTGCAATTGTTATCTCAATATTACAGAGAAGGAAACAGGTTTACTGATCACAGGTAACTTGCTGAAGCTCAGACAGCTCAGATGCTGCCTATTTCATAAGGGGGGGTTTTAAAAATTCTACTAAATTACAACTACTCTCTCATTTCTTTGAAACTCCCTAATAGCAAATGTTCATATTCTCATGAAATTCTCTTTATTTTGTATCATACTTTTGTTGAAAATATGATTAATCTCCAAAATAGTTTGATAGCTTCTTAAAGTTATGAATTGAGGGTAAATGCGTTCTTTGTATTCCCAGGGCCAACACTGAGCCGCGCACACAGTAGGACTTCACTATGCCCCCTACATTATATTTTGATGTTACAGTTTACCTGATCAAACCAGCTTTTGAATAAATTCAACATTTATACAGGGCAGGAAAGATGTTAGTGTACATGCAGGTCGATGTCAGTGTAATTACCAGTACAGTAAATCAATAAGAACTGAAAGCGTTAGCGCCATAAAGAATATGAGGCCAGTAATGATAAGTAATGGAGGAAAATCTAATGTTTGTTCTCGCAGACATTTTCTCTCATTCCCTATTCTTCCTTTACACCTACACTTAATTAGCATCTAGTGTAGTCTTTTGTTCTTTCTCCTTTAATATTAAATTTAAGCACTTGCTGGGTGATGAAAATAATATGTAAAAATGTTCTTGCCATCTGTGTTTTTGGTTCTAAAGGTGAGAGAAATAAACCCAAAAATATGTGAATCAAATGGTAATCAGTTAAACATTCTCACATAGAATATCCACCATATTACTCTTTATTCTCCTTTTACTTTTTGTAATTCATTCCTTTTATGTCTTCTTACAAATCATATTCTATGGTCTTCTCTTTTTTCTTTACTCTCACTGCCTGGATGTCCTTCTTACCTTTCTTCCTTCCCTTCTGTCCCTCTTATTTTCTAAAATAATTCAGAATTTCCTGTGAAAATCTGAAGAACTAAAGACAATTTTATAATACAATTATCCATACAATATTCAAAAACAACTTACACTTGCCAACATAAAATGGGGTATTGAAATGTATTATATTTTCTGTTTGGTACTTAGACCCTGATGTAGTATTTCTATAATACATCTCTTAGTTACATATTTCCAAACTGAAATCTAAAAATTAAGAAGCATCTCAATGTATGAGTCCTTGACAACTGGTCACAATAATTCTCATTTTTTTATGAGTTAGTCATTTACTTTTCTGCTTAATGGTATCTGACCATTGTTTTTCCACTCATAATTTAACATTGGATATCTGCTTGTTCATATATTACAGTACTTGCTCTCCCTCTCTCTCGATAGACAGATAGATAGATAGATAGATAGATAGATATAGATAGATATTTTTTCCTATTTATAGGCTTTGAGATAGCCAAAATTTTGTTTACATTATTGTTCAAAACATCATAAAATATTGTTTAAAGTTTCATTGCACTTGTTTATTTTACAGATTAATAAAATATTTCTCTTCTATAGCCTTTGGGCACAGAGATCATAAATAAGCAAACTCATAAGATGATAGAAATAAAAGATTACTGGTTCCCATTACAGCCTGAGTATAATTTGACTAGAATTCTTCTGCTTTCACCACAGCTTTTCATGAGGTATTAATGAGAGACTTGGCCATAACACTATGCATTTAATTCATTCTCTTCTAAAAGTTGGAAAGAGTTAGGGATTCAGTCAGATGTTCTCAAACTTCAGTGTGGGAAAAGGACTTATAAATAATAATCCAGAAACTCTGTGTAATACCATGTAATTTACACAGCAATTTCACATGTATTATCTTATACATAATTTCAAAGAAAGCATAAAGCATGCCCCACCTTCTTATAAAAGTGTGGGAAAAGAAAACTGTCAGGAAGAAACCCAAATTAGAACATAAAGAAGTTTGACAATGTCACTAAAATTGTACCTTTAAGGAAGCAGGGTACTGTTACAATATACATAGTTAATATGTCCTAATTTTTAAGCCAAGCTATAAAGATAATTAGTGGCCATCAGGTAAGATTAGCTTCAGGCTGCATATAACAAAACAAAATTTAGAAGAATCCTGATGTAAACAAGATAAAAGTTAATTTCTCTCAGCAGACAAGAGCAACTCTCCCAAATTCATGAAGAACCTCTGATTCACTATCCCTCTACATAGCCTTCATCCTCATTGCAAAACATGGCTGCTTGATCTCCTGTCGAAGGAGACTTCTAGAATACCTCACACATCATTTCGACTTGCTTCTCATTGACCAAATCTTAAATACATGGTCACCCTGGTTGCAAAAGAGGCATACAAATGTAGCATTTTAGCTGATGGAAATGAGCCCACTCAGGTGAAGAGGAAGCGTAGATGTGGGACAGGCAGCTGGTAGTCACTGCTACAGGGCGGGAGAGAAGAAGGGAGACATAGAGGTAGGCAAGAAGGGAGGCAGAAAGGAGAGCTACCAGCTCAAGATCCTTGTTACCTTGGGGATTAATTGCTACCAGCCCTCAAGTGTTCCACAAATAAAATTTGAAAATTCACCCCTCTGTCATTTATAAAACTATGTGAGCATGCTGTAGCACAATTGAACATTGGTGACTGCATTTTGGGAGTATTAGTAGTAGTAGTAATGCTAGTTCTTTGGTACTCAATATATACTCCCAGAAAAGCCTGTGGAGTCATTTGAAAGGATAACAAAACCAAGCTTCAATTTGAATAAACATATAATTTATTTTCTGTGCTTTTCTGACTTATCTGGTAGGTATTTGTAATTTGTTATACTTCAAATAAACTGATGGACATTTATACTGTAACTAACTAGAACGAAGCAGCATTCAAAAGGCTAAAGGAGTCAGTATAGCTTGTGGCCAAGGAGATGAAATTTGAAGTTGAGTTTAAATCTAGACTCTTTCAGTGAAAAGCTACATGTGACCTTCCCCTTCAGTGACTCACTCCATAAGCCTCAGTTTTCTAAATTACAATACAGAGATGACAAAAGTACTTGTACTTGTACTTGAAGGGCTGTAATGAGGATTAAATAAGACACATAAAATATATAGGATTTAATAAGCATTCATAAATTTTTTCCAATAAACTGCTAGAGAGTAATCAGAGATTATTTTTAAAAAACACAATAATTCCAAAGGCAAGATATCCCTGAGTATTTCAGTAGTACATATACGGTTTACAAAGAAACATAAAGATAAATAGTTGTAGTTAGGCAAAATGTGCTTTGTCAGAGAATACTACTAAGCAAAAACTAAGAATATTTGTTTTCTGTAGCTGATGATAACTAATGGTTTCTAAAACAGCAGAAAATTGAATATTGTCTAAACTAAGAATGGTTCCAAAATATCAAGGCCTTGTTTTTAATTTTGAATATGGTATAATTAAATAATGCTATCAAGTTTTATTATTTGGAAACCTGAATTCTCTAAATTACCAGCATCAGAATTAGTCATCAGAAAACCTAAGAATTTGGCTTCAATAGTGTATTTTCTCTGATCATTTTCCAAATATAAGGGAAAATACTTTTTATTGAGATATAATTGACATAACATTGTATGACGTTAAGGTATACAAGATGTTGGTTTGATACATTTATGTATTGTAATATGACTACCATGGTAGCCAGTAATCACCTCTATCACCTCACAGAATTATTATTTTTTGTGTGTGGTGGGAACAATTAAGATCTAGTCTCTTATAAAGAAGAAAGAAATCTTACCCTTTGCAACAACATGGATGGACCTAGAGAACATTATGTTAAGTGAAATAAGTCGGACAGAGAAAGACAAATACCATATGATCTCACTTATATGTGGAATCTAAAGAAAAGAATAAGTGAATGAACTAATCAGAAACAGTTTTGGAGACAAAGAGGAAAAACTGAGGGTTGCTAGATGGGGGGGATGGGGGTAAGGGGGAAGGTGAGGGGATTAGAAAACAATCAGTAACCACAAGATGGCCACGGGGTTTTGAAAATTAATCTGGGGAATGTAATCAATAATGTTGTAAAGATTTTGTAGGGTATCCGATGGACATGTGTCCCATTTGGGAGACCACCTCAGGGATGATGTAGATGCCTGATCACTGCACTGTACACCTGAAGCTGAAGCTGAACAATAATGAATGTCAACTACAGGTTTATATATATATACATATATATGTATATACTTATAAGAAGCGGAGTACAGCATTAGGAATAGAGATAGTGGAAATATAATGGCTCTGTGCGATGTCAGAGGGGTAGTGGATGGGAGGTGGGGGGTTGACACAGTGTGCCCTCACACATAATGATAAATGATAAACGTCTAAGAATTACTTTGTTTTGTGCACCTGAAACTAATTTAAAAAAAAGATCTAGTCTCTTAGTAACTTTAAAGTCTATAAAACAGCATTGTTGCCTATAATCACTACGCTGTACATTAGAGCTCCAAGATTTACCAAGTTTGTGCCATTAAACATCTCCCAGACTGCCCCACCCCAGGCCCTGGTACCCACCATTCTACTCTCTGTTGTCATCAGTTGGGCATTTTCAGACTGCACATATTAATGATATCGTACAGTATTTGTCTTTCTCGGCAAATACAGAAGTGTGATCGAAAAATACGGCAAATGCTCACATAAAAAATTATTTCAGTAGAAGATACATTGCCATTAATCCTCCTCAAAATAATCCCCTCACTTTGAACACATTCATCCCATCGTTCTTGCCACTTTCTGAAGCAGTTCTGGAAGTCTTCTTTCATGAGTGTCTTTACCTCATCCTCCATCATGACAATGCTCTGTGTCGCACATCGCTTCTGGTCTGGCAATTTCTGTCAAATAAAAACATTACAGTGTGTCTTCATCCACCTTACTCACCTGACCTGGCACCATGTGACTTCTGGCTCTTCCCCAAAGTCAAAATGATTCAGGACATTGAGGCAGCCATGACAGCGCAACTGAAGATACTCACTAAAGAGGACTTCTAGAACTGCTTCAGAAAGTGGCAAGAACGATGGGATAAGTGTGTTCAAAGTGAGGGGGAGTATTTTGAGCAGGATTAATGGCAATGTGTCTTTTACTGTAATAATTTTTATTTATTTAAACATTCACGATATTTTTTTATCACACCTTGTACTTTTAATGAGTTCATTTTTTATGTATAGTAAATCTGAGCTCACAGATAGTTGCTTAGTGTTCCTTTTTCATCTGGCTTGAATGACTAATAGTCTTTCCCTCACCCTAATTATATCACATATTTAGGAATTTACTTTTTCTAAAGAAATATTTTAAAACTCTTTCATAATAGGGTAAATATCTCTTTGAAAACCGGTTTGGTGAGCATGTATTTCAAGCTGTGTGACGTGATTTCAGTGTCTCTGAGAGGACTGCGGCTTCCTGCCTGACCTTCTTCATCAGTTGTCCAAGTCTCTCCACTTCTTCCTGTCCCTTAATGCAGGATGCACCCTGTCTTTTTCTTTAGCCTCTTCTTTTCTTTCTGCCATAGATAACTTACTTCAGTTACTACCTCCTATGGATAGCATCTGGAAAAAGAGTGATTGAACAGCTAATTAGTGTACTATTTATATGTCCATTCATTTGAAAACACACACACTTATTAAAAATCTACTCTGACATACCAGATATTCAAAAATAAAAGACAGTCACTGACCTCAAGTGGTACATAATTTTGCAGTCAACAGTCACTTGGAGTAATTTCACAGTTCAGATAAAGATAAACCCAGGCTCTCAGGCAAGCATTACCCTTAGGAGGAGTTTCAGAGATACTCATGGGACAAAAGGGCTTGCAAAGAAGGGTGGGACATTAAAGCCAATTTATTTTTGTTTCATCAGACTAACTAGATTATAAGATCCTTGAAGTCCAAAGAAATGTCTTATTCACTTTATTTTTTAATTGTCTACTCTGCCAAGAATGTTCAAGTCATTCATTTTCTTGTATAAAGAAAACTACTCCGATTTACTAATTCTGCTGCTGACACATCCTTTACGGCTGATAACTGTTTTGGTTTGTCCAAAGGGTAAATGGTAACTTTTTCATGTTAGCCATCTGCACCTCAGTGTGATCAAGTTCTTTAAATACTTTCCTTGGATTGGGAAGGTATACACAGCAAACCATTTATAGAGCAGAGAGAAATCATGAAGACACTCAAAACCTGTGGATATTTATCCTCAAGAAAGAACAAAGCACAGAAAATAAAGACTGGGGGTTCTGGAAGATAAACTTTGACCAAAGAATTTATATTCTGTCTAAAACAAGGTTTCTACCTCAGACGATCCCAACCCGTGTTTCAGAAATGAGAAGAAATACCAGCAGACCCAACAATCTAAAGTGAAGTTTAACACTAACTTAACCTCTAGAAGGGGCCTCAAATACTGAAGATTCAGGAACAAATGATAGCTGAAGAAATATTTCAGTAATCAAGTTATAAAGGATTTGATACTCACTAATAAGAAAGACATGATAAGGTTATGAAAACAGCAAATAATTAACTGAGTATTCCTAATCATAATCACCTCTCAAATTAATAAAAAAGATATCACTGTTTCTTTCTGTTTTTTAGAATATTAGATTATTTAGGAGTAATGATAAAATACTGATTAATTGTTTTGTTTTAAAACAATTAGATTAAAATATTGTTTGAAGTTATTCATTCTATGCATTTGACATTTTAATGTATAAATATAATTACAGACTCTTTAAGAATGCTTACTTTTTGCCTTGATATATATGTTAGCAATTGTGTTTGAAAGAGAATCATAAAATGTAAAACTTTGTGTTTAATCACCAGTGTCAAAAATTATTAGGTAATAACCACTGGAGACAAGAATGTGTAAAAGATACAAAGGCCCATATTTAAGATATAATTTTTCTAATAGTTTCTCTGATTTTAAGATGTCATGGCGTCATATGAAGGTTAACAGGTCAGATACCAAATGGACTTTTTAGAAAATGTTAAGTGATCAATTTGCACTCATAAAAGGGTTAAGATTACTGGAAGCTACAGTCCTCTTTGACCATCATCTAGGTACATCACTTACTAGAGAGACAATAAAATGTGCCTGTCCTCATGTTCAACTGGCCAAACAACAGTGGAACCAAGTCGTTCTTTAAAGGAAAACTGCCCCCAAAATGGGGATGGAATAGAGTTCCATCGATGTTATAAAACTAGAATTTTGATACTAGAAAACATTGTTTGGAAATCTAATTCATTGAGCCTGGTGCCCCTGTGTGGGGACAAAGCCCCAAAGAGCAGTTTCCAGGCTCTCGGCCTCACGTGGAAAGGTTCTGGCTTGGGTAGTAGATGGCCGTCAGCTGTGGCTAGTTGGCCAATTGGCCACTGATATCACTGCCGCGGCTGAGCTGGGGAGGGGAGTCCGTCGGTTGGCAGAAAAGCGGACAGCAGGTCGCACGTCGTGTGAATCCAGCCTCCAGCGAAAATATAGCGGTGTGACTCCCCTACCTATGGCTCCGTGGGTGTTCCTTTTTGGCCTCACCATATCCTGCGTTCTTGTGTGGGGAGTGGGACCAGAGATCCCGCAGGCCGCCTCGCATGACAAATGGCGCAGCGAGCAGGGTACGGTGCCGGCCAAAGCTCTCCAAAGGGCGGTGGAACAGTTTGTGCGTATGAACACTCAGTCTCAGGAAGACCAGGAGGAGCAGCTGCCGGAGAGCTGGACCCCGTGGAGGGTGGGAAGACGTGGATGGTTCCCCAACTAGCAGAGGCCAGAGAAAGCGAAGGTTCTTGCGGCCCTGTGAGCTGGGAAGTGCTTGCTGAGGCAGCCCGGATGCAGGACTTGTAGTCCCAGGAGGAAAGGCTTGCTGAGTCCTCCGTGGGAGATGAGGGTGAGGTCAAGGTCATCCCTCACCCCCAGGACAGCCCTGGCGAATGACTATGGGGGGAGCAGGACCAGAGACCCCACATGACACCCCACACAACAAATGGCGCAGCGAGCAGGGTGTGTTGTCGGCCGAAACTCTCCGGAATATACTGGAGCAGTTTACACGTATAAAAGTTCAGTTTCGTAAGCAGGGTGTGGTGCCGGCCAACACCTACTGAAGCATGGTGGAGCGGTTTGTGTGTGTGAGAGCTCAGCTTCAGGAGGCCCACGAGGAGCCACACCGGGAACGGGAGGCGCAGTCCGCCTGGGAGACTCAAGCCTCCAGCTGGCACACCGCCCTCTTGGCCATGGACGGCGTTGCCTTAATTTTGATGATCTGCTGCGGCCTTAGGATCCGATGGTTGTGGACATCTTACAAGGAGGCCTCCACCCACTCAGACACCTGGCACGGCGAGCAAGATTCCGACCAGGTAGGAATGGAGTCTGACTCTGGGCAGGAGGACGTGTGGCCCCCACACAGTGTGTGGTGTCCGGTGGCCACTGTTCTCAGGAGTTGGACCCCCAAGGAGGGGTGGGAGGACGTGGACGGCTCTCCGGCCAGCGTGGAGAGGGCCCTGCAGGCTCTGGCTGAGCAGCTGCCGGAGGAGGAGAAGGCTACAGCCGGCCACGTGGGCTGGATGTTCCTCACGGCCTTGAGTCTCAACACGGAAAGTGCGCTTAATGAAATGGCCCAGGTGCCGGACCAGGTGTCCCGGTTGGAAGTGCTGGAAGCTCGGGTCCGCCTGTTGGAGGAGGGGCCCCACAAGTGGAGACTCTGAGGCAGAGGTGGAGGAAGCGAGTGGAGACAATGTAGGTCCCAACCCCCAAGCCCGGCAAATCTTGAAGCAAAGGGTAAAACGTGATCAACCTTTGGGCCCCGGGGGCGTTGCTGCCGGCAACCCAGCTGTGACTGAGTTCACGACCTACACCCCTTACACTCCCACTGAGTTGCAGGAGCTGGGGAGGCGGTACAGACAGCGCCCTGGAGAGCCAGTCTCGGCTTGGCTATTACGTTTATGGGAGGAGGGAGCAGACAACATTCTCTGCTCCCCAGGCGAGATGGAAAAGCTAGCCTTTGTGACAGTACATCCGTCCCTGCGACAAAGGTTACAGAACTGCCATAGATTGGCCCACGACCAGGGCAACCACTCTCTAATGGAGTGGCTCACTGCTGCGGTACGCACAGTATGGGGACAGGCTGGCGAGCTGCCAGACACTGTGAGTCAATGGCAGTCATATACGGAACTTACTCAAATCATCCATGAAATGGGTATGAGACATGCTATTTTTAACCTTAACATGCAGGGGCCGGATGTCGAGCTTTTTACAGCCAGCATGAGAGATCTGGTTTTGGATACTGCACCTGCGAGTGCTTTGGGATCCTTGGTCGCCATTCTTATGCCCTATGTGGGGCGACGGATCCATGAAGTTACAACTGCCATGGCCACCCTAGGGGATGTTGAAAGCTGGAGGCAAAGGAAGTTAAGACAGGAGGTCCAAACAGTTGATACCTGGAAGCCCAAATCAAAAGTAAAGGGGCGAGGTCGCGGGCCTCAGCGAGTAACACGCGCACAGATGTGGCGTGATCTCGTGGCAGCAGGGGTCGATGGGAAGAAAATAGACCGACAACCCAATGCACTGCTGCTGGAACTTTGGAAACAGTTGCGTCCGAAACAGCAATTCCAGAGAAGCCTAAAGGAGAAGTCTGGGAAAGCGCGACCCGTGTCCCTCAGGACTTCATGCGGCTGCTTGAGGCCGACTCCTTTCAGCTTGATTAGGGGTGGGGCCAAGTATCCGGTCAGAGGGGACGAGCAGGGACCGGAGGCCCCACGTGGAACTGTCCGTACATTGGTCCCCTTCTAATGTGCAGAGGGTTTTGGCCCTAGTTGACACTGGTGCAGACTGCAGTCTTGTTTATGGGAACCCAGAACTGTTCCCTGGACCAGCAATCTGCATTGATGGCTACGGGGGAAAGATTGTGACTGTGAAAGCCGTTTCCTTATCACTGGGTATAGGAAGGCTTCCCCCTCTTACCTACAAGGTGTATGTCTCCCCCGTTCCGGAGTATATTCTAGGGGTGGACGTGCTACATGGCCTCAGCTTACAGACGTCGGTAGGAGAGTTCCGTTTCCGGATCCGGGTGGTGAAAGCGGTGACACGTGGGCATGCTCACCACCGTCCTCAAGTGTTGCCACAGCCCTGGCACGTGGTTACAGTGCAACAGTACCGCCTGCCAGGAGGGCAGGAGGAGATTGGTCGTACAATATTGGAGTTGGAGAAGGCACATATTGTGAGGCCAAAGCACAGTCCCTTTAACTCCCCAGTATGGCCTGTCAAGAAGCCAGATGGGACCTGGCGAATGACTGGGGACTATAGGGAGTTAAATAAGGTGACGCCGCCCTTGCACGCTGCAGTGCCTTCAATTCACGATTTGATGGATCGTCTGACTGTCCGCCTGGGAACATATCACTATGTAGTGGACTTGGCCAATGCTTTTTTCTCCATTGACATTGCACCCGAGTGTCAAGAGCAGTTTGCTTTTACTTGGGACGAGTGTCAGTGGACTTTTTAAGTCCTTCCACAAGGATTCTTGCACAGCCCCACTATCTGCCACAGGCTCAGGATTTGGCACAGTGGGATCGCCCATCCTCTGTGGCTTTGTTTCATTATGTTGATGATATTTTATTAACGTCCGATTCTCTTTCAGATTGAAGCCCGGGAGGTCTAGCTGTGCCCAGAAGGACTGGTGGTGCCCTGAGAAACCCTGGCTGTGTCCGGGGAGACTGGCTGTGTCCAGGATATTGCATTCCCCTTCGGCTCCTTCGCACAAGGACCCTTGTGGAAGATGCTTGTCACGTAGATTGTGAGGCGAGACCCTGTAGGAGTGGAGTGTGGGGACAGAGCCAGAAGTGCAGTTTCCAGGCTCTCGGCCTCACGTGGAAAGGTGCTGGCTCGGGTAGAAGATGGCCGTCAGCTGTGGCTAGTTGGCCATTAGCTGTAGCCGATTAGCCAACTGGCCACTGATATAACTGCCGCGGCTATGGAGGAGAGTGGAGGAGAGTCAAGGAGAGAGTCGGTCAGTTGGCAGAAAAGCGGATAGCAGGTCGCACGTCGTGTGAACCCAGCCTCCAGTGAGACCATAGTGGTACGACTCCCTACCTATGGCTCTGTGGGTGTTCCTTTTTGGCCTAGCCATATCCTGCGTTCTTATGTGGGGAGCGGGACCAGAAGCCCTGCAGGCCACCCCGCAAGACACCCTGCCTCCTCTCTAACCCCGTTGCAGTTGTCCTGCAGTGCACAGCTCAGCTCACTGTCAGGACACCACTGCCGAGAGGCTGTACTGGGGAAGGAGAACAGTCCTTTGACAAAGTTGATTTGCTTTTTAAATTGCATTTTTTGAAGACTTTGACTAAGTGTGTATTTAAAATCCATTGTGATGATAAATATGACACACTTTATTCAGCCTGTGCCTAAATGCTGACAAATAAAACTTTGGAATAGGAATAAATACAAACAAGGGAATTCTTTCAGTTTTCTAATAGTAGAACGAAATTTTCCCAGCAAAATATGACACCTGATTTTCTTTTTTTTAAGGCAAGTCGGGTGTTCGTAAAATTTTTGAAAGAAGTGCTCTTTGCAATACCATCCTAGAGTGAATGTTTTAAGTTATTTTTTTCCAAAATGTAAGCACTTTTTAATTTGTTTTTAAAGTGGTACAAGCTTTTTAAGAAATGGGGATAAGCAATGTTGAGGAAACACAGTAAATGCAGAATAATCTTGCACATTGTGCCCACTTGCAATCATTGCCCCAAATACCTTGCGTTCAGTTTTGGTCATGTTATGATAAAGGTTGTATCTGGTTAGTGTCAAAATATCCAGATGCAGAAGGGAAAAGCCACTCAGTCAGGTTGTTTCATGCATCAGCTACCCAACTCCCGGCACTGGATGCACCCAGCTGATTGTCTGCAGTGATCAGGCTGCATCTGGATGTTTGGCATTGTGTAGCCACAACGAAAGACTAAGTGCGAAGTTTTACAGCTGTTAAGGTAACACCTTTTTTTCTTCTTCTTACGCTTCACAGAAATAAGCTTCATTTACAGGATAATTTTGGTATCAAATTATACAATTGGTGCTACAAGCCCAGAAAGTGAGAATCCTGTTTGGAGAAAGAGGGAAAAGCACTGTGGAAGCAAGGACTCCAGGAGAGCACAGGGGGCAGATCATGGAAATCATAGTTTCTTCTGAATGCTTAGATACAAGATCATGTGATAGATGTGACACATCTGACGGGAAAAAACGAAAAAAGTTAAGAGTTTGTAAACTACAAACTCATTCTTTGTGCATTTGTAATAAATCCCCACTATAATGAAAATAGTGGGGATTTGTATGAGCTGGAGGTGGTGGGTGGGCACAAAATATCAGAGTATACTACTTGGAACTGCAACAACAATAAATACCACTGATTTAACTCAGCAAACTACAATGAAATGAAATATCTATATCTCCATTGAGATTTATCTAGACTGTTGCATCTTTGAAAATGTTAATGACTTTACCACGTTAAAGCGAATGTTTATTTTTAAAGTCTCAAACAAGAACACCTCTTTTCTCCAAAAATACATCTATTTCTGTGGCAGCTTTAGAAAGTCGTTGACATTTAATGAAAAAATGTGGCACAATTTCTTTAGAGCTTTGCCTTGTGATTTTCTACATGTACTTGAATCATGTTAACTTTTGTCTGACTTGCTTTCCCCAACTGCAACGTGCAAACAAATCCTTTACTTTGGAAAAAATATTTTTTCCAACCTGCCAGATTGCAAATATATTAAAATTTGAGAAATGTTTTGAGTTGCAGGAAATTAAAATCATGAGACTTTTACTATAGAATGTCACACACGAAAGAAATCATCCTTGTTTAGGAGGAAAGTATCTGATTTAAATCAGATAACTGCTATTATAATATCTTATTTACT
The DNA here is from genome assembly GCF_004115265.2 of Rhinolophus ferrumequinum. Classification (NCBI taxonomy): domain Eukaryota; kingdom Metazoa; phylum Chordata; class Mammalia; order Chiroptera; family Rhinolophidae; genus Rhinolophus; species Rhinolophus ferrumequinum. The sequence continues at coordinate 64,251,804 of NC_046300.1, forward strand.
GTGCAGCAGGGTATATAATCAACAAACTTCTCTTTTCTAATTAATGTAAATTCATGAAAGACTCTTATGATTTGGAGCATATCCATTTAAATGGCATTATAAAGGAAAACATTTTTTAAAAACACAGAAAACAGTAAGTACGTTTAACTTCTCAATACTGGGGAAAAAACGTTGAATATATGAAAATAAAATTCTACGGACACAAGTGACTTTTTATGTAAAAGATGGTTAGGTCGCCGGAGGCTCACAAGGATGTCCAAGAGAGGCTCAGCCGGGGCAGTGGTGACTCGGTTCTTGTCTCCGAGCAAGAAAGAATTCAAGAGCAGATAGATGCAGGAAAGAGAAAGTGACTTACTGAAAATAAAAGTGCACACTTGAGAGGAAACTGCGAGCGAACTCAGAGAACAGGTCCTGCGGAGGAAGTCACAATCATGGGTTTTTATACCTCTGGGGCGGGAATTGGTGACCCATTGACGTGGTTCATTCTTCTCCCCCTCCTGGGCAGGACCCTCCGTTTCCCTCTTTTTCTTCCTTATTTGGCTCCTCTGGAACTGGCACGGCACCAGATGCATGCTAGGAGTCATAGTAACCACAATACAAATGACATTATGATGACGTTAAAATTAGCTGAAGGTCAGATTCTCCGGCAGGATTCGCCTTGCTCGGTGAAACTTGTTCTTGTTTTCCTCCAGCTGCAGGTGCCAGATACAGTCACTTGTTACTTGTGTAACCTGTGAGGCGCCTCACATTGTATCTTGGAGGGGTTGTCAATTTCCTAGATTACCTGTCCTGCCTGTTTGTCCTTAGAAAAATATAGTAATTATTTGCTCTTCTTAGGTATATTCTCTTTAGAATAAGGATGTGAATCCCATTCATTTAATGATGTGAGTTGAGTAATTAATAATAGGTTCAGCATTATATTTACATATGTGGGTGAGGAATAAAATAATAAAACATTCTCCCTATCATTGATGATTTGCAAGTTTATGAGGGCAGAATTACTATATTTTAAGGCATAAGACTCACTTGAATTAACAAGTTACTTAGCCTCTCTGAGTTAGATTCCTCACTTTTAAACTGGTAAAGAACAGAATCCAACTGAATACATTTTTAAAATCTGATTAGCTTAATTCAATGATTCATGAATCAGGCAGCATCCAATCTAGCAGACAGAAAGAAGTTCCAAAGAAATGTACAATGCCTGTGATTTTTATAGGCCAGAGTAAGCAGGGTCAAGGAAGTTATAATAGAAATTTGCTGATTGGTTAAAACAGGATTACTTTCCTTATATGGAGCAAAGGGAAGTCATGTACCGGAGTTAAGGAAAACCAGTGCTGAGCAGGCAAGCACTGATTGGTTGACCTACAGCTTCCTTTTCTGGTAGAGACAAGCATAGAAACTTAGTTAAATTTTGGTATGCTGACATGGGGCTTAGCATAAACCACTCCATCTAGACTAATCTGATTAACAAAAATATGGGTAATTGTATCTACCCATATCACTGTATTAGGATTCTCAAGTGCTGGTAACCAGAATGTGGGTTTGTTTGTTTGTCTTTTCATTTTGTTGCTTTGTTTTTTTTACATTACAGGAAGTCAGTTTTAGTGTTTCTTCAGTGGTTTCTGGGTCCCCTATGACTTGATTGGTCTTCCCATCAGTTTCTTTCTAGCAGTAGACGAGCAGACTTCTCATTATATTTCATTGGTCAAAGCTGGGCCTTAAACCTCGCCCAATCACAGGAGAAAGGAATTACTATGATGAAACTAGATCAATCATGGCTCATCCTGTGCGGCTCTCTCTCGCTGAGATCAAGGTACATACAATCCCCCACTACCTGAACAAAATTAGAGTTCTGTTAACAAGGAAGAAACCAGGACAATCAACGTCAGCCACAATCATAAAGTTATGTAAGTTCTACATTATTAAATAAACAAATGTGAAATAATTTTCCTAGCCCTAAAATGTTGTGGAAGTGTTATTACTATCATTGATGACGATGATGATGATGACGATGTGACAATATTAACACTTAACATGGAAATCTGCATTTGCAACCAAAATTATACGCTGACTAGTCCAACCTCCTTCCCCAACTCAGCTCTCTTTGCTTCTTTCTGTCTCCCTTAGTATCTCCACCCAACTACTTAAAAATTAGCAGCACTGTACCCATGTGTACAGTGTGTCTCACATATTCCCAAGGCAACCTAGAGAACATTATTATTGTCATCACTTCTATTAATGTATAGCAGATTTGTTTTCATACATCATTACATTATGATCATGCTAATTTGGGATTCATTCTGGGATTCTGACTCGGTTTACAGGACTCAGAACAGAGGAACTAAATATATAAAATTCCATCCAAACTAAATTAAAAAAAAAAAAACATTTTTATCAGGGCACGTTTTCTCCATCTACATTATAGCAAAATAGTTTCCACTAGTGCTTCCCACTAAGTTTACAGACTTTGTGGCAAAATTTCTGTCATTGTTGTCTACTTACTTCCTATTCCCCATTATTAGTAAACACATTTATTTGATACCTACTTCTAAAACATTGTACTGTGCACCAAACATAGCCCCCATCTGTAAGTATTTATGATCAAAATTATGAGAAGAAAAAATTAGCTGCATCTTGTAGAAGTAAGAAACTGACATAATATTCAAGCAAAGGGATAAAACATTGAAACAAATGAGGGTAAACCTTGAAAAATAAATTAAAAGAAATATTTAAAGTAAAAGGAAGATATACGAATAAAAATTAAAAATAGGTGACATTTTGATTTAATCATATCAAAGACTTTTTACATCAATAAGATTATTTTGGTGAAAGGTTTTGCAAGTGGCTTAAACTGGGAAGAATAATCACTATGCTGAGGTATTACAGTAAAAAACTACAAATAAATGGGCTTGAAGATGATAGAAGTCTATTTCATGCTCACATAAAGTCTAAAACAAGTGTCTCGGATTGGCAAGTGACTTCCTTCCAAGCAATGATTTGAGGACCCAAGGCTTCTTCCATCTTGTGTTTCTGTCATTATCAAGATGTGTTTGCCGAAGTTCCATCTTGGGTTCAGCATGTCACAGAAGGACAATGGTTGTGGAGACCTAGGCGTGTGAGGAATGGCTAGGCCGTTGTGGGCTATTGAAGAATTGTGAGCCATTCCTGGAAGTTATTCATATCATTTACTATCCCATTCCATTAGGTAGATCTCAGATGTAGGGTCACCACAAGAGAAACTGTAAAATAGTCTACAAAGAAGAAGAAATTAGTTGAATGACCACCTTGCCAGTCTTTACCATAAGTATAATAAAAACAAAATTTATTAAACTTATTGCTTTAAAAACTTTCAAGCTAAAACTCAACATGTATATAATATAGAGCTTTGTAGCTATAATAATACAATAAAATTTGTAACAGTAATAACAATATGGTGACCCTTGATGAGTCATTACAATGTGCCACACAGTGCTAAGTGCTGTATAGAAATGTAACATTTAATCTTCACAGTATCCCCCATGAGGTAGACATCACTATTATTGTCACTATTATTTAGATGGGCAAAACTGAGGCATAGGAGAACTTGCCCAAATTGGTAGGTGATGCAGACAGCAAAGAAAATAACAGGACATAAATGCATGGAAAATTGTCATTGCAGTTCAACTAAAAAATGCTTTACCTAAAACTTTGTGGTCATCAATTTCAAATTTCATTTTTATCAGTATTTTTCTTGGCTTCAAAACCTTCCTAAACAAATTCTCACATAAGCATATGTTAAAAGTAATATGCTTATATCCTAGGTAGTTTATCTGCTTGAGAAGTTAATGAGATGGGAACAAAAATTTTTAATGAATCACAACTTCCTAACCTTCTTTTCTGTCCAATACCAGCACATTTTTCTCACCACCTAGACATTGTCAACACAGCATTTTCCACTGCAATGTCTATCCATTGTATATCTAGGGTAGTCAGTGGAGAGAAAAATAAAAAAGATATAGGGAATTATCTCTCAGGAGAGAGAGACAAAAATGGAGAGCAAAAGTTGGGTGGGGGAGTAAAAGGATAACCCCTTAGTAAATATGGAAACTAAGAGAATATTGATGGAAATATTTGAGAATAGACAAAAAGACAGTTAATAGGAGCAGCTTTGAGATAGAGGAAAAATCAAAGAAATGGAAGAATGTAAATTTAAGAAGTCTTTGATGTAAATAATTGATTAAATCTTTTTAAATGTTGTCCAAGCAATTTAAAAAGGATTGTAGCTACTTTTAACTTACGTTGCAATTTATGGTCTCTCTTTCTTTCATTGTAGCCCCAAAATGAACCATGAAAAACCTCATTTTATTTGAGTTACGTTGAGACTATGGGAACACAGAATCTTAGAGTTGGAAGGAATCTTAAAGATATGCAATCCAGTACCTCTCCCAATGTATGAATTTATTCTTTTCATCTCAAAACAATCCCCCACCACCATTTCAATGGGTTTTATAGTAAAATATTCATTCCCTGATGAAGCAGACCATTTTGTTTCTAAAGTAAATGCTTTATTATATTGAATCAAAATCTACCTCTCTTACTTCTACCAATATGCTACAAATTCTGGTCTCTATAAAATCACATTAATCTAATCAATTCTTCATATACTGGTTTCTCAGATATTTGAAGATACCTATTATTTTTCTGACAATTTTATTTTAGGAAATATGTATCTAATGATAGAATTGTACTTGGGCTTCATTCCTCACCCCATCCACAGGTCCCCTTTGGATTAGGTTCACTTCCAAACTTACTATTGTTGATTTCTTGGAAAAATGTTTAACATCTTTCCAATTTTCTATTGCCCCATGTATCTGAAAACATGTAAAAATAGGAAACAGATGGGACACTCAAAACAGGATAATTTAAGAAAAGTTTATTCACAAAGCAAATTGTCAAAGGTGTGTGTGTAGAACTGTGACGGGGCTGGTAGCATCTTAGCTGGTATCACCCTAGTCCTGAAGAAACAAGCCAAGAAAGTGGTTATCAGAATGTGGAAGAATTGTACAGAATTAACCACCTTGAAACAAGCAATTACCTTCTGTGAAGGTACACTGCCCACTCAAGGAAACTCACAGGGAGGGAACCAGGAAATTGGAAATTGATACATGATCTCACTCTTCTCACTTCCACCAAGCCCCTGGCGGGGGTGCTGACTGACTGGACCTAACCTGAAGCCAAAAGATCAGCCTTCCAGAGCAGGGAGCAGATGGACAAGTGTGGAGAGAGGATCTAGAGAAAGAAATGAAAGATATCTGACACGTTCCATTATATTGTTATAGATATTTGCCAAAATAAAATCTGCTCAGCTGTGAGGTAATCACAGTCTTTCGACCAGTTATGTTGCTCAGAGAGATTTGCATTGTATGCTTCCTGCTAAGTAACAAACACACACATTTTTCCCACTTCTTAGAAGCCAAGTCACATAAAAAGACTTACCAAAAGTAATCATAGTACAGAACTCATATATGTATAGTCTTGATGTTTTTGACATTCACATATATAAACTTCTTGGTTGTCCCATAATGGAATTTAGCCCTCTACCGAAAAGTGGTATTTTAGAGCATGAGCACGGTGGGCTATTGCGGGCATTGAGAGCGCCTGTTATAACAAGCAATACTACAAAAATAAAACCAATAGAGGCAGATTGCTTTATTCTTTAAACAAATGAAAGGGGGCCGGGGGAATGGTTGGGTCCCAAAGGAGGAACAGAGAGACAGGCTGGGGAATTGACAGGATTGGCTACATGCCATTAGTCTTTTAGCTCCTTTTTAGTAAGTTTTCTGCCAAAATGTAGTACAATAGACCTTGTCAGATACCTGATGTTATACTGGGTAACAGCCGAAGCCTTAAGAAATCTAGGCTGTACATATGAAAAACTAGAAATATTTGTATTTATTAAAAACATCTCTCTGAATAAAGGTGGTTTTTGTACAACCAAGACCATTATTTATGAGTTCACTCATGTATAGTAAAATGTACTCTTGCCCAACTACTTGCCTTAAAAGAGAATAAATAAAGCAAAATGAAATAATCTAATGAACCTCATGTACCCATTTTAGTACTTTAAAAAGTAAAAGGAGACATTCCATCATAAAGCTGAGATTGCTTTGCATGTATCATCCAATTTAATTTTACAGAGTTCCTGAGATCCTGTGGGAATAGTTGTCATCATTCCTGAGGTGTCTTGATGCCATTGTTGCCTAATAAAGGGAAAGCACTTCTAGGCCTAAAACAAATCCTTCAACTGTAGTTACATGCTTGTCAGGCCCAGTGCTTAGTAGCTTGTAAGGTTCCCTCAGATCAAGTAGATCCTATTTTTTCTTGTGCTTTTCTCCTGAGACTCATTTTAAACTTGTAGTAATCATTTATGTTAACAAAGTTGAAGGACCTCAGAACTGGTGGGCTTTAATGCTAAAGATAAATTTGGCAGCTGTTTCCATGATTGGCTTGGGGGTGGTATTCTCAGTTACCTTCACAAGACCTTTCTCTACTTCTGTTCATTTTCAAGTCACAATATGAAATGGAAAAATGTCACCAAGCATAGAAAGAAAGTCAAATAGGTTGATATCCAAAAAAGAACTCTACTAGAAAGTATTGCAAGCATTGGATACCACTCACCAAATTTTATTCAAATCTGAAAATAAGAAATTTTTATAGTAAGCATTGTTGGAAAGGCATGGGAGACTGATGTGGATGTTTTGATGTAAAATCATGGTTGACAGACACAGACAAATGGGCACAGACTAAACTTCATTTAGTTCCTGTTGGCAGAGGAGCCCAATAGTGCTTCCAAGGACCTTAAAGGTTAACAATAAAATCTCAAATTGAATCCTCATTTTCAATGTGAGCCAATCTGTTATAAAACAATGAATTGGCATGAACATACCAAGGCCACTGAGTACAGTTAAGCAAGAGCCTGTCAGCGTACCCGTACTTTATCACCCGTGCAGAGAGTAACTCCCCATGACGTTAAGGATACTCTATTTGATGGAATGTCACAGTTAGTTGACACTGGCCTTATCCTGGATCGTAGATTCTCTGTCACATCCTGCCAGTTTAGAGCAGGACCTAATGATTGCAGTGTTGTACCTTACAAGCCCTGATGGGAAACCAAAGCTGAGTTTAGCTATGAAAATTGCTGCACAGCATCCGAGATGCAAATTGGGAGAGATTGATAGAGGTGATGACCAGCCATATGGAAGAAAATAAAGTGAAAAGTATCGTGTCCTGATCTTGGGTAGAAAAGCTTATTATAATTTCCTCAAACTGAAGGAAAATAATTAATAAGAATTTCAAAGAATTTTGAGGCTGCAGATCATTCCATTCTTTGGTGACTTGAATGAAACAAAAATTGTATATCCTTAGTGGTCACAGGGCACACAATGCCCACAAATATACAGAAGTTTGGACAAATATGGTAAAACACATAATTACTTAGGTATTTATTGTCTACTATGTGCTAGAAATTGGGAACTTAGAAATAAACCTAGAGATGAATAAGGTCAAACAAGCACAATTCATGGAATTTATTCATAAGCAAAGTTATTTTTGTGTCCAGCTGTCTCCTTAAGTTTAATCAGTGGCAGAAACTTACCTGGATGAAAGCTAAGATAGTTTTAAATATTTTCTGATGTTGATTAAGCCATGTATACAATCTAGTAATTTAAATCTCCATTCCCATGTAGCAGTCACATAACAATTGCTTTAAATTTGAAGTTTCTTCTCCAGTTTGTTTGTGCTGCAGAAGGGAAGCCTGTAAATGGGGAAGGCATTATGGTCCACTTCTTTCTTTCCCTGCCTTGAACTTTTTATCCCTCCAAAGCCAGCTTGCTAACCTCACATTCAGAATTGGAGCAGGCATGGAAGGGGAGGAAAAGGAGGTAGGAATGTTCTCACCTGATGGATACCATCATGATGACAAAGCATGGGTGCTCTCTGGGCTTGGCAAGGGTTTCAAGCTGACCCTTTCTCTAATGGGTTTTTTTGTGAGTTCTTAAAAGATTCCCTGATCAGTAGACATCTGTTTTCCGAAGCTCATTTGATGTGCTGACTGGACCGCAGTTCCCGTTGGTTGCTTTGGACCCTTCTCTAGCTCCTCAGTGTTCAGAGGTCCACCCCCAGCTTCCCACTACTAAAGTACATTTGTGCCCTTTGGCAGGCCCACTGCAGCTCCTTCATGCAAAAGTTCTACATCAAGTCCACAGGACACATTCATACCTCCTTTGCTCTGATGACTTTTGGACGTGTAGTTGCTTCTCAAACCACACGCTCCTTATCCTAGACTCTTATTTGTTAGACTTCTTACATGTGTTTCAGACATCAGTCTTCTGTGCTATCTAAGCAAAACAAATCTAAGCGCGGGAATCAGCAGATTTGCTGAAGTGTCCCCTCAGTGCTCTCTCATAGAGTGGTTCTCAAGCAGGGTTAATTCTGTACGACAGGTGATATTTGGTAATGTTTGGAGACATTTTGGTCATCACAACTGGAGAGGAGGTGCCATTGGTGGAGGCCAAGGAGGCTGCTGAATATTTTACAATACACACAACAGCACCCCCAAAAACAAAGAATTGTCCAGCACAAAACGTCAGTAGAGCTGAGGTTGAAAACCCCTCTCCTAGAAAATACTGTAAGTCTGTTTTTTATTCTTGAGTGGGATAGAACTATAAAGATGAAAACATAATATTCCTGACACTTCCTCAACTCAGGAAGTGTCACTTATATTAACTCACTCACCATACGTATTAAGTCAGGCACCATTATCAGGGATAAATGGTTCTTGCGGCTCTTACTTGCTAAAGGGGGAGGGAGATAGACAATAACAAGTAAACAAATACATTAGCACATGTTTTATACACTAATAGTGTTCTAAAGATGATAAAGCAGAGTAATGTGCTAAAGAAAGGGTTTCATCACTTTGTTTTAGAGCAGTCAAGGCAGTCCTTTCTGAAGAAGTGGTAACTCGGCTGCCATCCAAATGGAATGTGGCCCCTCCATGGAAAGGGCATTCTAGGACGGAAGAATAGCTACTGCAAGGACTGGAGCAGGAACAAGCATGTAATGTTGCAGGAAAACCAAGAAGTATTGTGAGTGCTGAGGAGCACAGCACAAAATGAGGACAGAGACGAATGCCATAGGGAGGTCTCATTGGAACAGCAAAGAGTTCTTAACCAAAAATACTTTGGAGGGACTTTGGTACTGGGTGTCGAAGATATCCATGAATCCCTTCTAAAATTCACAAACCTTTGTGCATATGTCTATGTGTGTATTTTTCATCGATCCTCAACAATGACCCTGGCAATGTACACCTCAAATCCTTATGGAAGCGAGGCCTGTGTTTGGACTTTTGTGAAGTTTGGGTAAATTCCAGGTTCCGGAAGCAGTGGTTTATTGGACTTCAACACCCCTGTCTTTTTGTGATTCTGAAGGAAATGTCAGAAAGCAATTTAACAAGAAATTGGGACCAGAGTTCTGCCCCCAAAAGAACATGCAGGAGGCCAAGCAAATGTCCTTTATCATCCCTGAGAAAAAGGATGGAGAGCCAAACCGGAGGGCCCAGAGCCCTACAGAAGGAGGACAGAAATGCTGGCTTCCCCCCTTCTCTCTGGTTAAACAGCCACCACTCTCTGACCGAAAAGTCTTCAAAAAATGCATCACTTGTTCTACCCTACCACACAACCCTTCCCGGGCTGAACAAGGAAACATCATGGAGAGCTCAAGTGGCAGTACCTAACTGCAAAGGGAAGGAATTAAATTAAAGGGAATAAAACCAGTAGCCCAAAGCCTGGGGAGCAGGAGGAATTTCATAGAAAACCTCAGGAGGTGAGTGGCTGGGGAAAAGGGGAAAGGACAATGCCGAGAGAAATGACAATATTCAGGGAGCAGAGCCAGTTTAGTCATGGCAGCTAAGTAATTTCAAACTACAAAAGGAATTTTAGGCTTCAAAACTCCGGCTCCCAAATAGTGTTATAATTAGTATTATTTTCAGATTAAAGAAAACACCACTTTTGTGTAACAAATTACCTCCATTTTAAAAGCAAAAATAATATATTTCACTTCATAAAAAAAATGCCCAAACGGAAGCATTCTTACATTAATTATTTCACTCTATTCAAAAAGCATATCCCTGCTTGCTTTTTATTATGCCTTCCAGCTTCTACTTTGAAAAACATGTTAAGAAGCTGGAAGGTATTTTTTTTAAATGAAAGAAAAAACGAAAAATAAATAATCTTTGAAGCAATTAGAGCCAAAATACAGAATACATAAATATACATGTACATATTTCTTTATTTGCCCCCTAGATGTAACTCCCATTTTATTCTGCCTCTCTTATTGGCACCAGAACATGAAGCATCTTTCTTTCCTTGAACTTCAACAGCAGGCACATGTTTGCCCCAGAATTGAATCAGATTCTGTTCTGTGGATCGATTGGCAAGAGTTTTCATGAAGGGGGTGTGGTCTCCAGAGGGCACACACATAATTTTCATCGTGCGTTTCTGTTCTCCCCCAAGCCTAGGAACCCAAGTCTATTTCTGAAGCATTTTGTCTGACAATAATAATTAGCAGAGCGTTGCAAAAGACAAAACACCATCATCATTGCTTCGTGGGGTCTGTAGTTGCTCTTGCAGAATCACCAAGAATATAATTTTTCTGTGGGAACAAAGGACATATGTGAAGTAAATATTGTCACAGATTTTAGAGTTTGGGGAAGAAATTTTTTAAATTTGAATGTTACAAAAACCACAGGAAATAGAATTTAAAATGGATTCTCTCAGTGCTTCCCTTCACTCATTTTACTGTGACTGAGGTAAATGTTGCCGCTTTGTGTGAGGAATGACTGAGCACAGGCAAGTCTTTCTAAACAGAAAACTGAGGCACTTGAATTTAAAACATCTGGAAAATTAAGGTATCCTCTTGAATTTAGCTTCAATATCTAGAAATTGATCTCCAAATGAAAAACAAATAGGCTCCTGTCAGTAGAAGGCTTTATTGAAATGTTAAAAATTATTTGAATACTAAAAGTGATCTTTAGATTGAATGTCTCTAATGGAAACCAGTAATAAGAAAGTGAAAATAAAAGTGTGATGCTGTTATTTGTACTAGGATTGGAATGTTGACAGTGCCCTGTGTACATACGTCAGGAGAGGCTCACCACGTCCACCAGGTCTGAAGCGAGTGCTGCTCTGAGGAGGGGGCTGAGCCCTGCACAACGGCAAAATCAGCACTGTCCTGATTTTTGGAAGCCAGGCTTCTGACATCAGCTATCCCCAAACATAGCTATGAAGCAGAAAGCCTCAGCCCTATGTCCTCGCCAGTGAGTTCCCGAAGCTCTCGACAGGAGCCAGCAAAGGTCCCTGATTCAGATTTTACCCCCAGTACAGATAGTGCCAGCAATCTGATTAATCATACCACAGCACATTAGTCAGTGCAAATTAGAAGTGCGGGATTGGAGTGCCCCAGAGGCAAGGACAAAGCTGCAGACGGGAGAAACAGCAACAAGACAAAGCAGTAAAACGACTGCACAGTAATTGACAGTCATTAAGATGAGCCTGAGTCATCAGGGAAAGCTAAATTATGCTCTTATGCTCCACTTCAGAAAGAAGGAGAGTGTACCAGAGTGCCCGAACCTGGCTGAATATCAGATTAGCCTGCAATATGCTGGTTCAGTAGGTCTGGGGTGGACGTGCCCAAGAACGTGCGTTTTAACATGAGTCTCAGGGAATACAGATTTAGCTAACAGCCACACCGATATCTGGGAGCTTCTAATGTCATAGAGGGGAATCTATAACACATAGAGAATTTGCCCAAGGTCACCTGACTAGAGTGAGTTAAAAAGCCAGCATTCCCACTCAGGCCAACTCTAGCAGATACACCTAGGGTTCCTCTGAAGCTTTTAGCTCATTGGAGCCATGGGTTGGCTTAATTCTTGGCTTCTGAAGTTAAGCCTTAATTCTTGGCTTGATTCAGTAGTTCTCAAAGCGTATGACTTGGAAACTTGTTAGAAATTCATATTCTCAGGCACCACCCTAAACTTGTGAATCAGAAACTCTGGGGGCGAGGCCTTGCAATCAATCTTTTTTAGCAAAATCTCTGAGAGATTCTGATCTACTATAAGAGATCCTGAAATTCACCGTACTAACTCATTCCAGATATGATTGAAATAAAGTTAAAACAACAGGAGGCATAAAGTGTCTTGTTTGGCAAATCTCAGAAGCACCTGATCTTCTTGTTTCCTAAAAAGGGCAGATGTTTCTCCACAATTGTCTTTCTGTGCATTTCAGCCCTTGGCTGGGAGTCCGTCTCTCCAAGTCTGAGGCACCTATTGTCCTTATGTCCTTTCCTTCACTCTACCTCTTGAAAACCTTTTCTCAGGAAACAATCTCTCAAGGACACCTTATCAGTCCAGGTTCTTGATTAAAAAAATATACACAAACCAACGGTGGAGTGACTGGATCAGAAAGAAAGTTTACTGGAAGGATATCAGATAGCTTACAGGGTCTAGCAGAAAGCTGGATAAGAGGCTAATAAATCATCAGGGAACTGAGGGAGCCTATTCAGCAGAGAACACATCAGAAGTCACACCCCATGACATTCCCACAGCCACTAGTGGACTCAGCCCTGCAAGATTCCATGAATAACCTCTAAGTATCTATACCTTTTTGCACCATTCACTCAAGATTCAGTATTCCCAGAGAAAGCATCCAACTGGCCATACCTAGAATAAATGCCCAAGTTCCAGCAGCTAAAAAGGAGGAAGCCAGACTCCATATGTACTAAAGTGGTCTACATAGACACTGAGTACCTGAACTTCTGGCCCAGGATACACAGTTCCAAAAGACCATGTGGACCCAAAGTTTTAGGATCACACAAACCTGGGGTTTCTTAGCCTTTTATTCCTATTTTTCCTAGTGGAAGTGAATTAAAATAAAGAGATATCTTAAAACTTTTGGGGTTGGGAACTGATGGTTTTTTTTTTTCTTTTCTTTTCAGCTATTTGCTAAGCTGCTAACCCCATAATCTTTCTAACAGTGGAAAGGCAAACTACTTCTCTGCTCTGAGAATCTATGTGTGCTTTGGAATAAATTAAAGCCTATCCAGTCATGTGTGTTTCAGAAAATCAAGATCATTCCCATCACAATTAATAACCCTACTTAATTTTAAACCTGCACATAAGTGATTTGAACATATCATCTGCACCTTTTCTATGGATTGATGATTGATTGATTGATTGATTGATTGAGCAAATGTTTATTGAGAGCCTATTTGGGGCCAGAAATAGTACCAGATAGTAAGAATATAACAATGCTTAAGGATACTCTACCCTCAAGATTCTTCTGATCTATTTTGTGTTCTTAATCTGGGGTCCATAAATGCATTTCCAAAGTGAATTTTGTGTCTATCGATAGATAAATAAATACAGATGTGATATATACACACAATGGAATATTATGCAGCTGTAAAATGAATGAAATCTTGCCATTTGTGACAACATGGATGGAACTAGAAAGCATTGTTCTAAGTGAAATACGTCAGGCAGAGAAGGACAAATACCATGACTTCACTTATATGTGGAATCTAAAAAACAAAACAAATAAACAGACAAAACAAAACAAAAACAGACTCGTAGGTGTAGAGAACCAACTGACTGTGTTGAGAAAAGAGGGGAGGGGGAAATGAGTGAAAAGGTGAAGGATTAAGAAGTATGAACTTCTACCTACAAATAAATAAGTTACAGGGATAAAATGTAGAGCACAGGGAATATATTCAATAGTATCAAAATAACTTTGTTCAGTGACAAACGATTACTAGATTTATCATGGTGATCACTTAGTAAGGTATATAAATGTCAAATAACTCTGTTGTGCACCTGAAACTCACATAATGTTACATGTCAACTATACTTTAATAAAAAAGACATATGCTCTCCATATAACTATAACTACTACTAAAATAAAATATGTAACTGCTAATAAAAGAAGAGTTTTGTAAATCTCCTGAAATTACTTACAAATATCTAGAAATATTTGTTTTCCCTTATCTTTTTTTTTTATCAATATACATTGGGATGGGAGAATGCATAGAGATCTCCCTCGCTTCTATTATTTACTCAAGTTCATCTTGGTTTCCCCCTCTCCTTCACACCCCCTAAGATCTCACCTCTTCACCCTTGCACATGGCAGGCAGGAAGTGAGTATTCGTGCCCTTCCCCCACACAGCCATTAATCAATAACAGATGGGAACAAAGGTATAGTCCACCTTCCTCTCCTACATGGTGAGACAGCTCTGAGGCATCAGTTCTGCAATGATCCTGAGAGTTTACCCATGGGATTAAACTCCAGTTACCCTTAGTGCTAATTTCTCGACAAGGTCCCTCTGCCTTCTGCCTCCTCCTCCCTGTCTCTCTTCCCATCTCCCTCCCACCATGTTGCCTGGGACAGCCTCCCAAGCAAACCACTCCCATTCAAATCCTCGTCTCAGGGCCTAGTTCTGGGGGAAGCCAAACTAAGACAAAATCCACAAGCCTAAGAGATTTAAAAACTCGCTAGTCTAGTGGCGGACAACACTAGGAACGTCAGTTCTGCCCTAAAGTGGTCGGTATTCTTAAAGGGGTGAGCCTGGGCGTTACAGGAAGACACCTGCCTATATTTTTAACCCAAATATGTTTAATACTTTCAATCTTTTCACCTTGTGTCGTTTGCTAAAGTCAAACCCTCAGCTTAGAGGACAGAGGAAATTTGCAAGCATATTTATATTTGATGAGGGAGAAAGTGGCATCAGTCCTGGACAATATGGAAAGGCAGAGCTTCATCCAAGACAGAGCTTTGTGACACCCTGGGGAGCTGTCCTGCTGTGCTGGTGACAAACCAGCCAGCCTAGCAGGGACCTGGACACTACACATTTGTCTGCCTGCCTGCTCTATGCTGAGCGGAGCCTAACGTGATAGGAACTGTTTGTTATATTATTTACTATGTGTCTCTAACCTCTTTATGTGTATGGGCTTCCTACTGAGTGAGGAGACAAATCTTTTCCCAGAAGAGATGTACAAGAATGTTAGCTGAAATGTTGAATAACGGTAAATTCCTTTGAGCTCCTTGCATGTTCTAATCCACCATGATGAAACTTTCATGTTTTGTCAGTTATTGTAATTTTGCTTTCAAAAATGCAATACAAATTCTTCTTATATAAGTGACTTTCACGTTTAGCGGTAACTTTCAGGGAAATTCTACTATTGTGATTTTAGATGGCATGTGTTTTAGGAGCTCTATAAAACACACACACCTAAAAGGTTTATATTTGAATTCCTTTCATTTCAGTCAGCCGTAGACAAGTTTTAGTCTACGTTTTTAAATAATTGACTCCATTATATTTGATAAAATATAGGTTAGTTCTGAAGGCAATAGCACTTACATAAAGAGCTTTTTTTTTTAAATCTCCAGAAAGCTTGTAAACCTAAAATAATTTTTATGTCTCTGTGAGGCAAGTAAGAAGCTACAGAATTCCCAACTTTTATAAAAGAAAACTGAGGCAGAGAACTGGGATTGGATTGAAAACACTAAACACAGAGGAATTAAAGGTTCTCTAAAGGTTCTCTAAGGCCATTGTTCTCTATTCAGCTGAGCAAAAGTTGCCGCATCTTGCACACTTCTCATCAGTATCTGTTGACAGAGGAGAAATATCCAAGCTTGTAATAATTACAGAGGTTACAAGCTGTAATTAAAACTACATAAAATTAATGGATGGACTTAGAAAGATTTATGTGCCTTGAAATAAAAGTACTTTCAACTAGTTGAGATTTATATCTGTGACTTGTCAATTTTGTGTGTGGGTGTGTCATTTTTAAAATGAGGTAAGTATGCTATTATTCAAGTGTGCAAATGTTTCCAGTTTCTCTGAGCTACTGTTTTGTACCAAAGAAGGACAAAAGAAGGCCGTTTGGGACACTCCACTTTCTATGCAATGAGTCATGATTACCATTCTAAAAATGACTATATCTTACTTACGACAAACCAAGGGTACTCTGTCAACCAGTACCTTGGTATTTTACAGATTGTTCTGCCATTTTCCAACACAAGAATTCATTACCTAATTTCCTTAAACTGAATTCTCTTAGTTTTATGAGCCTACCCAGAAAAAAGACATAGGAGTAACCATCTGAGGAGTACACTGAGAATAAAAGAAGGTTTCCCCCCAATACAAGGATTCTGTGAAGAAGGGAGGGTGTGGATACAGTGCAGAGAAAGTAGCTCTCACACACGAAGAAGTGTGTGAGAAGGTAGAGAAGGTAGCTCTACCAGCACGTGGGAACCGTGAATGTTGCACACAGAGAGAAAAGAAGAGGGGAGTAATTCACATTTCTAGCAATAATAATTGTTGCCCAGTAGTTTTCTAACCAGGTTTCATTTCTCCAGCTATTCTCCACCTTTGATCTCATCATTTTCTGATTAACCAACCACTCTTATTAATTTTCTTATCCCATGTAAATTACTCTTTGCAATTTTAGACATTCTCTATATAGTTGTTCCTTAAAAGAGTTTTTAAAAGATTATTTTAAAGGATAAACCTGTCATGTTATCCTAACTTTCAAGTCTCTGAAATAATAAATAGGTGTTAAGATTGTTAAACTTTGAAAAATATTCATTATCCTTTACAGTTTTTATTGCAAAATCAAACTCACACATATGTAAATGTCTTTACTTGGATTGCTTAACGGCAAACATTTTATGATGTTAAGTGTACATGAATAGTAATGCTGTGGAAATTTTAAAAAAAATAAAAAACTTACCCCCTCCCCCAATTAAGAAAACACATTTTCCAGATGGAACCAGGTGGTTCAGAATCTGACTGGTATTTCCGGTGCGGCTGCGTTGGAATTGTGAGTGCAGGAGTAATCACGCCTTACTAAAAGAGGGAGCTATCTTCACATCCCAATTTGCATAATTGATCCAGTATGAAATAAGTCCTGTAGCAGATGAGCACTCTGGGGATCCCTTGTTTGTCTCAGCATGTTCAATGTCTGCAAGGCATTAGCCATCAAATATGTATATACATCACCCTTCCTCATGGCTTTCCTGGGAGCTTAACAGACCTTCTTAAACTAACGACAAAATAATCAGAGACATAAAAATGTTTCTTTTGGACAAATTTGGCATGTTATAATAATGGAGTGTTTATGACTCAGAGTCACCCCCTCCACTGCCACTGCTTTATTTAGAGAAAGCAGGCAGTGTAGGGAAGCAGGCAGCTGCAAAAGTTTCCTACCAAGATGAAAGTTGTGAAATTCTTACTAAACGCTGCTTGGCTATCAATGATTAAATGGGTCTGGATTCTTGGAGCTGTGGCTCACAGAAGCACCATTGTCCCATCTCTGGTCTGCATATTTTAAGGTCAGATTGCAGTTCAGACACAAGCAGGTGGAAATCTCAAAAATGAGACATGGTTCTATTAACCTGACTATGGTGTTGGGAAAACTCCAGGGTGGTGGTTGCTTTTCTCTATGGAGCTATTTATGGTGCATATTTAGAAACCAGAATCTGGTAAAGTGATGAGGCCAAACAGGCATACACACATTTAAAAAAAAAAAAAAATTCTTTAGGAGTTTCCAGACCGTGAGTGGTAGCCATGCACTTGGAAAAAGTTATACCACAGATAGAAATAGAAAATTGCCTACCAGTAAACAAAGCAATTAAATTATTTAGGTCCTTGAGGAAGACCAAAGAAGACAGGCTGGGGTGTATGTGCAAAAGCCAGACAGTGGAGGACATTGTTTGCATATCAGAGAGCTTCAAATGTATCCCATAGGTAATAGAAATACTTGGCAGAAGTGAAACAAACACAAAATGTATCTGACTTACCCAGTAGAAGAGTTCTGCAGAGCAAGGTAACTTTCTCAGGGGCTTAAGGAGAGGAAGGAAAACATGTTAGAAGATACTTCTAACTGGAGTGATGGTGATCAGTGACGTCATTTGTCATTCGAGGTTTCAGGCAGAGAGAGGATCAGCTTTCAGAGGCAAGTAATGGTTCACCTTAGATCTGGGGAGTTTGAAGTGTCCTTGGAATATTCGCTAAACAGTAGTGGCTGATTCTACAAGTGAAAAAATTCAAGGAAAACCTTTGAAATATTGACTTCATCAGAACTGAAATGATAGTGGTACACATGAAGGTGAGAATTAAATGACTACTATATGTACAATATTTAAAAGAATTTCATGCATATACCCTGTTTCCCCAAAAATAAGACCTAGCTGGACAATCAGCTCTAATGTATCTTTTGTAGCAAAAATTAATATAAAACCCGGTATTAAATTATTATGTTATATTATATTATATTATTATATTACATTATATTATATTACCTGGTCTTATAGTAAAATAAGACTGGGTCTTATATTAATTTTTGCTCCAAAAGACGCATTAGAGCTGATTGTCCAGGTAAGTCTTATTTTCGGGGAAACATGGTAGTATGCACTAAGTAAATATTTTCTCTTAATAATTACTATCATTATATTCTTTCATGGAGTGTCTTTCCTTGCAAGCACTTGTATACCTTTGTGATTATGTATTCTTTTGTGCGATTAATTGATTGACTCTCTTCCCCATTAGAGGGCAAGCTTCCCCATTAGGGGCTACATCTGTTTTACTATGGAGGTTTTTAAAGATTTTTTGAAATAATTTTAGAGTTCTAGAAATGTTGCAAAAATTGCCCAGAGAATTCTTATATATTCTTCCCCCAGTTTCCTCTAATGTTAGCATCTTATAGAAGCATAGTGCAATAATCAAAACCAAACACCTAACACCGAGAAACAATACTCTTAACTGAACATAAGCGTTACTTGAATTTTGACAGTTTCCCCACTTATGCCTTTTTTTATGGCTCGGGATCCATTCCAGGATCCAACATTTCTTCCGGTTGACATGTCTCCTTAGTTTCTTTCAATCTGTGACTGTTTCTCAGTTATCCTTTGTCTTTCGTGAACTTGACACTTTTGAAGGGTGCCGGTCTTCAATATTCCCTCCCTGTGAATTTGTCTGGTGCTTTCTTATGATCATAGTTACACTGTTTGCAAGAATCCCACAAAAGCGATGCCGTAGCTTATTAGTGCGTCCCATCAGGTCTACACAATGTCCGTATGTCTAAGTACCGGTGGTGTTGACTTGGATCCCTTGGCTAAGGTGGTCTGCTAGGCTTTTACTTTAGAGGTACAATTCTGTGTTTCATCACCATTGTGCCTTTAATTCTCAGTGCAACACTCGACACGTAGCAGACGCCTCGCAAATATTTGTTTATGAATGAATGCTGGCTGATGGCCTTTCTCTCCGCAAAGCCAGGCAGTGAGCAGTGTGCTGCCTTTCTGTTTGCTCAAACCAGCACGACCCACAGTTCAGGAGACAGGGCTTTGTGAACTTCCCAGATTTTCCCTGAAAAGAGCAAGTAGGTGCTCCATTTCTCCCAAGTGACATCTACGCTGTAGTTGCTGCGTACATGAGCAGATTTATCATTTCATGGTATGGGGCTGGGGCTCCAGTCCACTTTGTGTCAAGGGTCCTGGATGGGTGGAGCTGGGATAGGAGGTCACAGGGTTCTGGAAGACAGAATCAAAAGAAGGCAAAGGTCAATTTTTTTCTTTGAAACATTTTTCTTTCCATAAGGGTAATTGTAGAGTCCACATTTCAGGAATTCTCCAATGACAAAAAGTTTACAAGCAGGAACTTCAGTAACCTCTATGAGGCTTTGGCATAAATGTTTGAGCCTCAAACAATCTCTAAAGGCTATTATAAATGTTACCCTTTTCTCCATTTTCACAGTTGAAGGAAAAAAAAAAATCCACCATGTTCTTGCCCCAAACCCTAATTTACTCAGTAATTAATCTGAAATGAAAGCTAATTTCTTTGCTTACTTTAACAAATATTTTAGAACAAAGGGCTTACTTTAATTTTTAAGTGACGTGCTAATCTATTTTTGATGACACTAATCTTTTTTGGCTGAAGGCAGTGGCTGAGTGGCCTCCACATCACCGTGGTTCAACCTAGACTCCCTGGAGCCAGAGGTTCAAATCCCAGCCGGGTCACCCCAGACGAAGGCTGATAAATTGAGTGCCTTGTGATGCAGTCCTGACAGGGTGGTGATCTTTCAGCAGAACCCTTGAAAGCTTAAGTTTTCTCTGGACATTAATGATCCCCAAATAAAATAGACCACAGTATCCAAAGCATATTTCTCATTAGTCCTCTAACTCCAAATGCATGAGAGAATGTTTATGATAGAGGGGGAGGTTAAACGTGTTGAAAAAGATAAACTGTACCAAACACTAGAAGATCCCGAACAGGTGTAATGGGAGACAAATCCCCTGGGAGCCATGACAGCATGCACACATGCAATCTACTCACCAGCGTTAGTGGAACCCCGAGCCTTTCGACGTTAAGTATTCTGAAGCAGACAGTAAAGTATGCTTAGAAAGTATAATAAACATTTGTGGTATGGAAATGTAGCCCCCATGGAAATGGGGAAAACGAAAATTGTGAACCAGCCCCTCCATTCCCTCTTAGCTCTACATCCCTTCTGATCTCTACTTTCACCACCACACACAGACACACTGGCAAACACAGTGAGCTAAGTTGTGAGCAAGAGGTGTAAAAGCCTGAGCATGGTCCATTGTTTCCCAACGCGTTATTCAGTACCCATGGGCTTACAGTAAGGAAAAACCAGCCAGCTTGCTGGAGACCGGGGTGAAGACATAAACAAGTTGGTTTTGCTTCACAAATTCCACCATTGAAAGCAGTGCGGTTTGCATCACTCATTCTTTAATTATATTATGCATTCACACACAGTTCTTAATATTAAAAAGGTGATATGTAAATACACGTACATGTACATTCAAGTATATTTACAGTCTCTGTTTGATAATCTTTTTAGGTTTATGTTTTCTACCTGAAACAATCAATGAAGTGATTGCTCATAATCAAAAGTCTAACTATCACAGCCGTGTAATTTGTGGGCTTTGAAAGTAGTTATTCAATTGTTAACTGAATTTATACTCCTGTGGGGACAGAGCCCCAGAGAGCAGTTTCCATGCTCTTGGCCTCACGTGGAAAGGTGCTGGCTTGGGTAGCAGATGGCCGTCATCTGTGGCTAGTTGGCCGTCAGCTGTAACCATTGAGCCTTTGGCCACTAATATAACTGCCGCAGCTACGTTGGGGAGTCGAGGAGAGTTGGTCGGTTGGCAGAAAAGCAGACAGCAGGTCACACGTCGTGTGAATCCAGCCTCCAGTGAGACTATAGTGGTATGACTCCCCTATCTATGGCTCCATGGGTGTTCCTTTTTGGCCTCACCATATCCTGTGTTCTTATGTGGGGAGTGGGAGCAGAGACCCCACAGGCCGCCCTGCATGACAACTCCTTAAGGTTTGACTCATTCATTTATTTTTCATCCAACAAATTTTAATAAACACATTACGTTCAATGTAGCATTCTATTCATTTTGCCTTTGATCAAGTTGTACCCTTTGTATGCATATGTGCCTGAGTGTGTATACGAGTATGTACAGATGACAATCCATCGAGACATTCACCTTCTAAAGAGCAAGCCTAATGACTAAGGAAGGCAACAAAAATGATTAGCAGATTAGTGAATACAGCTCCAAAGAAAATGATAACGGAATTAATTGGATTTCAATATTCCAATAATGATCAAGTAGAGACATTGTTCATAAAACTATGAAAAAAAAATAGAAATGTACCATGTGACCTCTCTTGACTACATTTATTCTAGAGTCGATCCAAATAGAGTATATTGTGTTTACAATGGAAAGCATTTATTAAAGGCATTAGGAAGAATTTCCTGGCTGTAAATCTTGTGAAAAAGTAGAACATTGTCTTCTCTTTTCAAAGATTAGATTCTTATAATTTAAGAGCTGAGTAGAACTATAGAGATGATCTATTCACTGCCTGTTAATCTTTTAAGGGGTCATACACCCCTTTAGAATCTAATTAACACTATAGACTTTCCTCCTTGGAAAAAATTCACATACAAAATATGGAATAATATTTCCCTAACCTCAACTAAAACTTTTGGTATCCTTCAGTATTCCCCAATGTATGCATGAAGCCCAGAGGTTACATAATACTATGGGTGTAATTGTTTCTCCCCACCCCCATATTCTTATGTTCAAGTCCCAACCTCAGTACCTCAGAAAGTGAATATATACGGAGGTAGGGTCTTTGAAGAAGTAATTAAGTTAAAATGAAGTAACTAGTATGGTCCTACGCCAGTACGACTGGTGTCTTTATAAGAAGAGGAAATTCGGACACAAACATGCAAAGAGGCAGACCATGTAAAGACACAGGGAGAAGGCAGCCACCTACAAGCCTAGGAGAGAGGCCTCAGAAGAAACCAGTCTACTGATACTTTGATCTTGGACTTTTAGCCTACAAAAGTAGGAGAAAATAAATGTCTGTGTTTAAGCCACCTAGCCTGTGGTACTTTGTTATGGCAGTCCTAGCAAACTAATACAAATAGTAAGTCCAAGTTTGTTGTGCAGGGCGGCCTGCAGGGCCTCTGGTCCCGCTCCCCACATAAGAACGCAGGACATGGTGAGGCCAAAAAGGAACACCCACAGAGCCATATGTGGGGGAGTCAGACCACTATATCCTCTGTGGCTGCCGGGGCGAGACACACGCAGTAGTAGCCACACGATCCGCAGTCCGCCATTCACTTCTCTGCCTGCCAACCAACGAACCAATGAACGCAGCCCCGCAGTTATATCAGTAGCCAATTGGCTAACCGGTCACAGCTGATGGCCAACCAATTACAGTTGATTGTCATTCACTATCCGAGCCAGCATCTCCCCATGCAAGGCTGAGAGCCTGGAAACTGCTCTCTGGGACTCTGTCCTCACACTCCACCCTCCAGGATCTCGCCTCACAATCTATGCAACAAGCATAGAAAAGAGCATTGGCCAAGTCCACTACATAGTGATATGTTCCCAGGCGGACAGTCAGACGATCCATCAAATCGTGAATTGAAGGCACTGCAGCGTGCAAGGGTGGAGTCACCTTATTTAAATCTCTATAGTCCACAGTCATTCGCCAAGTCCCATCTGGCTTCATGACAAGCCATACTGGGGAGTTCAAGGGACTGTGCTTTGGCCTCACAATATGAGCCTTCTCCAATTCCAATATCGTACGACCAATCTCCTCCTGCCCTCCTGGCAGGTGGTACTGTCACACTGTAACCATGTGCCGGGGCTGTGGCAACACTTGAGGAGCGTGGTGAGCATGCCCGCGTGTCACCGCTTTCACCACCCGGATCCGGAGATGGAACTCTCCTACCGACGTCTGTAAGCTGAGGCCATGTAGCACGTCCACCCCTAGAATATACTCCGGAACGGGGGAGACATAAACCTTGTAGGTAAGAGGGGGAAGACTTCTTATACCCAGTGGTAAGGAAACAGCTCTTACAGTCACAGTCTTTCCCCTGTAGCCATCAATGCAGATTGTTGGTCTGGGGAACAGTTCTGGGTTCCCATAAACAAGATGCAGTCTGCGCCAGTGTCAACTAGGGCCAAAACCCTCTGCACATTAGAAGGAGACCAATGTATGGACAGTTCCATGTGGGGCCTCTGGTCCCTGCTGTCCCCTCTGACCGGGTACGTTGGCCCCACCCCTAATCAAGCTGAAAGGAATGAATTCCTGGAGGGACACGGGTCGCGCTTTCCCAGACTTCTCCTTTAGGCTTCTCTGGAATTGCTGTTTCGGGCGCAACTGTTTCCAAAGTTCCAACAAGAGTGCATTAGGTTATCTGTCTATTTTTTCCCAATCGACCCCTGCTGCCATGACATCACGCCACATCTGTTCACGTGTTACCGTCTGAGGCCTGCAACCTCGCCCCTATACTTTTGGTTTGGGCTTCCAGATCTCAACTGTTTGGACCTCCTGTCTTAACTTCCTTCGCCTCCGGCTTTCAAAATCCCCTAGGGTGGCCATGGCAGTTGTAATTTCATGGATCCGCTGCCCCACATAGGGTGTAAGAATGGAGACCAAGGATCCAAAAGCACTCGCAGGTGCAGTATCCAAAACCAGATCTCTCATGCTGACTGTAAAAAGCTCATCATCCGGCCCTTGTATATTAGGGTTGAAAATAGCATGTCTCATACCCATTTCATGGATGATTTGCGTAAGTTCCGTATATGACTGCCATTGACTCACAGTGTCTGACAGCTCGCCAGCCTGTCCCCATACTGTGTGTACCGCAGCAGTGAGCCACTCCATTAGAGAGTGGTTGCCCTGGTCGTGGGCCAACCTATGGCAGTTCTGTAACCTTTGTCGCAGGGACGGATGCACTGTCACAAAGGCTAGCTTTTCCATCTCGCCTGGGGAGCAGAGAATGTTGTCTACTTCCTCATCCTATAAACGTAATAGCCAAGCTGAGACTGGCTCTCCAGGGCTCTGTCTGTACCGCCTCCCCAGCTCCTGCAACTCAGTGGGAGTGTAAGGGGTGTAGGTTGTGAACTCAGTCACAGCTGGGTTGCCGGCAGCAACGCCCCTGGGGCCCAAAGGTTGCTCACATTTTACCTTTTGTTTCAAGATTGGCCGGGCTTGGGGTTGGGAGCTACATTGTCTCCACTCACTTCCTCTGCCTCTGCCTCATTGTCTCCACTGTGGGGCCCCTCTTCTAAGAGGCGGACCGGACCGAGCTTCCAGCGCTTCCAACTGGGACACCTGGTCTGGCACCTGGGCCATTTCATTAAGCGCATTTTCCGTGTTGAGACTCAAGGCCGTGAGGAACATCCAGCCCACGTAGCCGACTATAGCCTTCTCCTCCTCCGGCAGCTGCTCAGCCAGAGCCTGCAGGGCCCTCTCCACGCTGGCCGGAGAGCCGTCCATGTCCTCCCACCCCTCCTTGGGGGTCCAACTCCTGAGAACAGTGGCCACCGGACACCACACACTGTGTGGGGACCACACGTCCTCCTGCCCAGAGTCAGACTCCATTCCCACCTGGCCGGGATCCTGCTCGCTGTGCCAGGCGTCCGATTGGGTGGAGGCCTCAGTGCAAGATGTCAGCAACCCTCAGAGCCTACAGCAGCAGCACATTACTAAAAGGAAGGTGACGCCTTCTATGGCCAGGAGGGAGGTGTACCATCTGGAGGCCCGAGTCTCCCAGGCAGACTGCGCCTCCCATTCCCAACGCAACTCCTCTCGGGCCTCCTGAAACAACTTTTACATGCACACACTGCTCCACCATGCTTCAGTAGGTTTTGGGCGGCACGATACCCTGCTCGCTGCACCATTTGTCGTGCAGGGCGGCATGCGGGCCCTCTGGTCCCTCTCCCCACATAAGAATGCAGTATATGGGTAGGCCAAAAAGGAACACCCATGGAGCCATAGGTAGGGGAGTCAGACCATTATATCCTCTCTGGCGGCTGGGCAAGACACACGCAGTAGTAGCCACATGATCCGCAGTCCGCCATTCATTTCTCTGCCTGCCAACCAACCAACCAATCAACGCAGCCCCACCGTTACATTAGTAGCCAATTGGCTAACCGATTACAGCTGATGGCCAACCAATCACAGTTGATGGTCATTCACTACCCGAGCCAGCATCTCCCCATCCAAGGCTGAGAGCCTGGAAACTGCTCTCTGGGACTCTGCCCCCACAAAATTACTTAACTAAAGGTAGAGCTGGAAAGGGGATCCTTTTCCTCAGACCTCTCCCTAATCCAGTTCTCTTTCCAGTTGTGTATATCTTTTAATGGAAAGTAGTGAAACTGACCTACTATTCTTCCAGGATTACTTTTCTTCCACTGACTCTATGATATTATTCCTTAAGAAGTTTAAGTTAAATCTTTGTTTTTGTTAAATCATTTAAGCACTTGTAAAAATAGAAAAATAAATTCTGTGCTTCTGATTCATCAGGAATAATGTAAATATAGTTGTTTTCTATGAGAAAAACACTTTAATGTTCTTTATAATTGGTGAGTCTTCCTGAATAAATACCTACAATACTAAGAAGCTTTAGTATGAGTCCTTTTCCATAACAGCTCAGAATGAGTCATTGCAATTACTAAGAGTCACAATTGAGTATAGGAGCCTACCTAGAAGGACCTCATCTTCTTGCGGACGAGGTTACATTGCAGGTGTAGTTTAGTTGGTTAAAAGCCTGACTCCAACATAAAAACATTTGATCCTTGCTCGACTGATCCTTGCTCCTTGAATAATTAGAGTAATGACGTTGGGTAAGTTTCTTAGCCTCTCTAAGCCTCAACTTCTGCATCAATATTTTGGGGATAATAATAATATTTACCACATAGGGTAATTGTGAGGATACAATAAAATTATATATATTATCTGCTTAACAGAGTGTGTGCCCAAAATAAACATCTAATACCCAAAATTATACAAAATCTTAAATATATATATATATATATATATACACATATATGTGTGTGTATATATATAAATTCAAAGTTGTAGGCATAGGAAAACTTAAAACTGTAAAACTTCTAAAAAATAAGAGTAAATCTGTGTGACTTAGGGTTATGCAAATTTTTAGATCATATACATAAAGTTCAAACCATAAAAGAAAAAAATGATAAATTGGACTTTCTTGAAGTTAAAAAGTTCTGCTCTTCAAAAGACACTATTTAGAAAATGAAAAGCAAGTTACAAAAAATTACAAAATGCATATCTGATAAGGGACTTGTATACAGAATACATAAGGAATTCATATAACTCAATAAAAAGATTACAAATAATCAAATTTTTAAAAGGGCAAAAGATTTGAAGACATATGAATGGGAAATACACAAATGAAAAGATGTTATTATTAGCCATCAGGGAAATCAAAATTAAAACATGGTAAGAATCTTTTTCACACCAACTAGATGGCTAAAGTGAAAAAGACTGACAGTACCAAGTGCTGGAGAGGATGTGGAGCAACCGGAAATCTCACACATCACTGATGGGAAATTGGGATGGTTGGTCACCCTAAATTTAGCTTTTACATTCTCTATGCCTAAGTTTGCTTATGAGTAAAATAAGAATATGGTAAAATCTACCACCAAAAGTTGTTCTGAGAATTAAAATGAGCAAATGTATTTGAAACACTTGGAAAAATATTTAGCCCGTAGTATGAGGAATTATTAACATACAAATTCAGTTAAACTGAGATGATGCAAGAGACTTGAAATTGATCACATCAGGATCTCTTAAAGATCAAATGGTCCAAGAGCTTGTCCATACTTGTCATTACAACTGACTATCTGCTCGGGACAAACCTGTAAAATAAGCGAAATCATCTGTCTTATATTCTTATTTGCTTGCAAAAGGGGTATATTAGAGAACCTAGGAGCAAGGTTAAAATAAATTTTGGTAACAGAATAGATGGAACCTGGAATCTAGAAGTCCTTTCTCTCTTTCTTTATTCTCTCATTGCATACCTGTTTCGGTTCCTTATTCTCTCTCCCTTTAGACCAATTTCTTCTACTTTTTCAATCTATGTGGCACAAAATAGGGATACAGATAGCTCCCAATTTTATCGATTAGAGTTTCAGGCACTGAAAAACATATTTAACCTTTCTCTTGGTGATAATTTTACATTGTTTAATTTTCAGTTGCACAATCGTCAGCCATGCAAACGCAGCCAGAGAGGACAACTGCCCAGGTCCCATCCCTGGGGTTATGCATAGGAGCACTTAACAGAAAAACAGAAGCCAACCTGGGAGGAGGAGACAGTTCTACAGATGTCTGTAGCATAAGGACTCCACAATACTAACTTTTTATTAGGTAGAATGTTTCAATGACAAGTAATAGATACTAGAATTCAAACTGGCTTAAATTAACATAAAGGGATTTTATTGCTTTCCATGATGGAAAATCTCTAGGAGTAGGGTTTGCCTCCAGTGGGGTGTCACTGAGCATCCAAATATTAAGATCAGGACCACTCTTTGTGCACTTTTCCTTTGCTTTATTTCTTGCCTGTTTTTCCCTGTTTTGAATTCTTTTTCATTATCTTCTCCCCTCGTAGTCCCAACTTGGTGGCATTGGTTTCTAGGGCTGCATGCTTCCTTATTCATATCCAAGGAGAAAGAGAAATGTTATTCCCAGCCATTAAACAAAAATCCTGAGCATTCATCCAGTTGGACAACTTGTATCACATGCCTGTCTCTAAACCATTCCTTGTAACCAGGTAAATGAGCTAAACTGAAGTCTGGACCACTTGCCCAACCTTTCAAATTAGGAGTAACTTCTGCTTTCCCTGAAATATAGGGACTCCGCCAAAGGAGTGGATACCTTTGCAAAGACTAGAAAATGGATCTTACATGGCTCAAAACAGCAAAGTTCTATGGTACAGTTTTTAGTATGAAATATTGGCATGAGGGGAGATTACATTGTTTATAGTTTTTTCTCATTTCTAGATTTCCTTGTTTTTTATTAAATGTATTGGGATGACAATGGTTATTAAAATTACATAGGTTTCAAGTGTACATTTCTATAATACATCATCTATATATACATTGTGTGTTCACCACCCAGAGTCAGTTCTCCTTCCATCACCGTATATTTGACCCTGTTTACTCTCCCTCCCTCCCTTCTGGTAACCACTAAACTATTGTCTGTGCCTATGAGTTTCTGTTTTTTTGTTTGTCTTGTTACTTTGTTACTTTCAGTTTTATATCCCACATATGAATGAAGTCATATGGTTCCTGACTTTTTCTGTCTGACTTATTTTGCTTAGCACAATAATCTCAAAATCCATCCATATTGTCACAAATGGCAGTATTTCATCTAACCTGATTTTTTATTACTTATTTAGCCACTCCCCTAAACCAAAAAACTTAAAGTGATTTTTAAATGGCTTTCTATTCCTCATGGACAAACTCAGAATTGTATGCACATCTTATATCCTATCTCTCCATGCTTCAGTGTCACAGACACACAGTCTCCCACCACGAATATTGTCATATTTTATACCTCCATGACTTTCTTCTTCTTGTTCATTGGAGTTTCTGCTCCTACTTCCACCCCAACCCCTCCCATTTTCAATCCAGCTTAAATATTACCCTTTTTGAGCTCTTTCTGAACTGGGTGCCCTATCCCCTCCCTCACAGGCAGAATTTCTCTATTCAAACCAGTGGTATAATATAGCTCTCATTTTGTTGTGAGTTGCTTGTATCCTAATATCACTTTGTGGTTGGGAACTACTTTTATACAACTCCCAAAATGATGTCTCGTGCAAATTATTACTAAAAATTCTCTGTGCAACTTTCCAAAATTTAACACTTTCTAAACTTTGGTAAAATTAACCAAATTTATCTTCTGCTTTAAAAAAAATAGTCCCAGAAATTATTCAGTATTAATTGTGTATCCAAGTCATCAACATCTGATTGAAACAATTTAAAATGCATGCAATTAGTTTTTATCATGTATGAATGTGCTTTGCACTTGTAGTTGCGCCAAGCTATGCACTCTGATAACCAAATGTTTTTTGAATATTTAGTACTTGAAAAGTTTAACACAAACAACACTGACTGTACACCAGTCTGCATCAATCAAGGTAGTTCAAATTTCTCAATATGCCTCCGCAATTTGGGCCACTCTCTGATTATGGAATCCCCAATGAGGACACTCGGGAATCTCCCTGTACCTCCTGGATTATTTATCTCCCATCCTCAAGGTTAATTCACATGAAACAATTTCTCTTGTTAAATGCCAGTTTTGCCCTAAGGTATGAATGTTTAATCCTCATGAAGGTAGTGGGAGTTACATATGTGCAGTGGTTACAGTCCCTTAACTAATTAGTGGTGAGAGGATGTTAATAAGAGAGTGATTTATATAACACCGAGGAACTGCCAAATACAGTAAAATCTAATTTAGACCAACTGGTGGAAAGCCAGACTTAACTGGTGGAAAAGTAAGAATTAGAGAATATTTTTAAAGAAATTATATATTATAACCTTCCAACATATTTGGTAATTAAAAGTACTTCTCAAGCTTTAATGGAGCAGAGAGCAAAAGTGTTGCCAAGTAGAGAAGCCTTTTTGAAAACTCAGTTAAATGAATAGATATAGTGATTGTGATTATCATCATGTAATATTTTTAATATTAATAAATATTTTTTAATTTTGCAACTTTTTTTCTGAACCTACGTATGTAGTCCTGCATAATTCTACTTAATATTATTGCATTGCTGAAAAAGCCATTCACAGACTTGTTATGAGCAAGTTGGTCCTCCCACTTTCTGGGAACACAAAAAGGCAAGCAAGTAGCTCCTAGCTTTGCCTAGGCTTCCAAATGATCTTGAAGTATGACGCATAAAGATGTTAAGTTAGTTGTTCCCTCACTCTTCACATAACAATATATATTTATAGAGTGCTTACTATATTCCAGTCACTATTCTAGGCACTGGATGCAGAAAGTGGACTTTATAGACCAGGTTAGTGTCTGGGTTGGATTTGAAGTACTGTGGGAAGTCATTAGACAGTTTTAAGTGACAAAATCTGATTTGGATTCATGCATGTGAGGTCGGGGTATGAGGGTAGGCTGGACCAAAGTTGCAGAGGGTTGAGTTAATAAAACTTCCCAGACCATCACACACTCATGTTGGCCTGTGTGAGTTCCATTTTTCTTCATTTATATTTATATGAACTTTTATTCACAGAACCCACTCCTCTGCTGCTCACCACCATAGAGAATCATTTTAATACACTGGATGCCTCTCTTTTTATTAGCATGTGCTCTTATAAAGCATGCATTTTTCATTTGTTTACATGTATTTTTGATGTACATAGCACCATGTTATATCACTCCTTTAGGCTTTCTTTTTTACTTAGCACTATTTTCTTCCTACTTGCCTATCTGTACGTGTCTTTGGCTGGTTGCTTCTAATGGCTGCATAGTATTCTAAAGCAGGAAACCACTATAATTTTATAGCCTTTAGCCAAACAATGAACAAGTAGATTACTTCCCCACTGCTGTAAAGGTAAGAAGAACATACTCATACATATTCCCTTATCAACTTGCATGAGATTCCCAAGGTATAGATACCTAGGAGTTCAATTGTCCCAGGACAGAGTATAAATATACTTAATTTAACTAACAACTCCAGATTATGTTGTTCCTTTTTACACTCTCAAGAGGTTGTCTGAAGGCTCCTATATGCCCAAATTCCTGCCAATAATTTACATTATTTAGCTACCTAATTCTTGTCAGTATAATAGGTATAAATTGATATCTTATTATTGTTTTAAAAAGCCTATTTCTAAATGTTAACTAATATGGGTATCTTGATGTATGTTTGACAACCTTTTGAGTTTTTCATTTTGTATAGTGCCTGTTCCTGTTCTTTACCTCTTTCAGTTGGTATTTCTATTTCTTGATGCAGAAATTCTGTCTGTATATCTAAATGTTAGTCTCATCAGTTCATGACATTGAAAACATCTTTTTCTAATCTGTCACCCCGCTACTAACTTTGCTCGTTATATCACTCATTTGAACAAATGTTTTCATTTAATTATAATCAAATTTATCGTTTTGCTTTTTTTACTTATGGCTTACACTTCAGTTCATTTATTTTAGAAATCTTTCCCCAATTTAGGTCCTAAAATTATTGTCCTACAATGTTTTCTACTCACTTTACGTGTTTATCTTTGACTCTTAGGTCTTTAATCCATCTGGAGTCCACTTTTGTGTACAGTATTATAAAGGGGTCTAGTTTTATTGTTTCATAAAACTGAGCTAGTTTTTCTAACATTATCCAATAAACAGTCTCTATTGATTTATAGTGCTAGTAATCAAATACTAAGTTTACTGAACTCACTTATCCATTCCCTTGGTCTATTTGTCTATTCTGGTACCAACCTCATACAGATTTAAAATATGACTTATTTTGTAGGGCATGCAATTGTTCACTGACTTTTTGGTTGCCTAACTTTTGGATAAGTTTATTGAGTTCCTAAAACAAAAATTCCTACGAGAATTTTGACTGGCATTCCATTGACTTTAAAGATTAAATTTGGAAGAACAGTCTCTTCATTTATTTAGTTCTTTTATATTGTTAAATTTAGTGTTAAACTTTTCTCTTAAGGGATCTAGATAATTTTTGTTAACTCTTAAATAGTTTACAAGCCATTGTGTATAATTCTGTATTTGATTATATTTTCTAGTTTGTTATTGATGGTATAGAAAATTACCACATTTTATTTGTTGATAACATAAAGAGCAACCCTGCAGAAATTCTTACCAGTTTTTATAGTTTATTATTTGTGTGTGTGTGTGTGTGTGTGTGTGTGTGTGTGTGTGTGTGTCCCAGGCTTCTTTATTTAAAATCAATGTGATGAGTGATGAGGGCATTAAATTCATGAGCATCATTGAACTTCACCATCCCTCCAACCAGTTTCCCCAAACTCCCTACCCCACACCTTTTGTGTTCCCAATACCTTGGTGAATGAAGAACTTAATCCCCAAGCCCTGGCACAACCCTCAGGTTTCTCTTCCTGGCTCCCCTTTCCAGCAAAGGGCAGGCACCTCAGTTTGAATGTATGAGAGAGGCCAGAGTGGTGACATGACAGACACAGAGGGAAAGGCTTCACCTTCAGAGAAAGGGACTGAGTAGTGATATTAATATCAGACAAAATATACTTTGAAATAAGAAATATTACTAAAGTGGGACAGTTTATCATGATCAAAGAGTCAATACATTGGTAAGACTGTACAATAAAAAAATATAATACACACACACACACACACACACATCTGATTCCACACTCCTCCTCCAAATCAATCTTCAATGAGCAGCCAACGTCATCTCTTTAACATCAAAATCAGATTAGAGTAGCCAAATGAACTGAAACTCTAACATAATAAAATAGAATTTATCCCTGGAATGCAAGGATGGTTCATCTGATTTAAACTTTTTGAAATCCTAAACAGAGATCCCAGTTCAGACTTAGAACCTACGGAACTGTGAGGTAATCAATAAATGTTGTTTTAAGTTTCCAAGTGGTGAGGATTTGGTATACAGCCTCATTGTTAGAGCTATTATTATCATATATTACATACACAAACATTATAAACCCATTGATGAAATGTGATTTTTGCTTTAAAGAGGCATATGTATTTTAAATAGATTAACAAAAGAAAAACATTCTTTTATATATACCAACATATTTATCATCTCCAGAGCTCTTTATTCAGATAGACTTAGATATAGCCAGATTATGCAGTTATAGATAGATACAGTTATGCAGTTTATGGAATATATATATATATATATATATATATATATATATATATATATACACAGATATATACTTCCATTAGCATTGCTTATGTTGCCAGTCTAATGGTAATGAAAATTTGCACATTTTTATTTTCTCAAATGTGTTTACTTTGCCTTCATTTTTGAAGGATACCTTTGCAGGGTATATTATTCTTGGTTTACAGTTTTATTTTTTATTCAGCACTGTGAATATGTCATTCCAATCCCTCCTGACTTCTATAATTTCTGGTCAGAAGCTATCCATTTTTCTTACTGTTGTGTCCCTGTATGTAAGCTATCATTTTTCTCCAATTCCTTTCAACATTTTCTCTTTATTTTAGACTTTCAGTAATTTTGCTATTAAGTGTCTAGAAATGATTTCCTTTTCATTTAACCTGATTGGGTTCATTGAACCTCTTGAATCTGTAAATTAATGTTTCTTTAAAAATTGTGATGTTTTAAGCTATTATTTCTTCAAATATTTTTTCTGCCTTTTTCTCTCTCTGCTTTTCTCCTGGGCATAATTACATATTATGCATTATATATATATATATATATATATATATATATATATATATATATATATATATATATATTCTAATTATACATATTGGAAATTAGAAGGCAATCCTTAGAAGCAGGAAACTACAAAAAGGGTGATCCTCATTTCTGTCAAACTCTTTCATTGTAGCCACATTTTGCAGACACAGAAACAGACTTAAAAAAGCAACAAGGAAGTCATAAAATGGATAAAATATATGTAAAATATGTGGGACTATATAATGTGGTTCTCTCACACATTTAATATATTATATATTATGTATATCATTTATATACTATGTTTCCCTGAAAATAAGATCTAGCTGGACAATCAGCTCTAATGCATCTTTTGGAGCAAAAATTAATATAAGACTGGGTATTATATTATATTATAGAGGACCTGGTCTTATAGTAAAATAAGACTGGGTCTTATATTAATTTTTGCTCCAAAATATGCATTAGAGCTGATTGTCCGGCTAGGTCTTATTTTTGAGGAAACACGGTATTTTATACGTAAGACCACATTGTATATGCCTATGTATTTTAAAGCTCTGTTCATTTTTTTCTACAACTTTTTTTTCTTCTCTTCAAATTTGGTAATTTCTATTGTTTTATCTCAAGTTTATGGAACATTTCTTTTGCTGTTGTTGAAATCATCTACCAAATTTTTATTACATATATTGTACTTTTCAGCTCTAGAATTTTTATTTACTTTATTGTTTCTATGTTTCTGTTTAGATTCTCTTTCTGTGAATTCACTAATATCGTTATTTTCCTTAAATCTTTTGAAAGTTTTCTTTTCATTATTAGAAGATAATTATATATAGCTGATATAATTTTTGAAGTTCATAGTTAATTTATATTTTAATCTAGTAAATTCAACATCTGGGGTCTTCGGAGTCAGTATTTGTTTAACTGCTTTTTTCCCTGAGTGTGGGTTACACTTTCCTATTTGTTTTCATATCTGGTAAATATTGGTTGAAAACTGGACATTATTTACAACGTGTGGTATCGGGCCTCATATTCTTTTAAGAATTATTAAGTCTTATTTGATTTTTGTAGGGCACATTAAACTTGCCTAGATTCAAATTGCAAGATTTGACATCTGGTAAATAGACAGTTGCTGCTATCCATTTTATGGCTTCTTTCCTTTTGCATTTTTTTAGTCTGTTTCCTCTGTATCTGAAAAATGTGGCTACAACCAAAGTGAATAGAAATAATAATTGTTTTCTCTGTAGCCCCTGTTCCTAAAGATTGCTGTCTAATTCCTAGCTGTTCAGTTGACTCCAGACTCTACTCTGACATCTCCAGCCCATCCATTTCACCTTTCTACCACTTGGCCTTCAAATGGTGATAAGAACATCCAATTAAGCAAAGTGTCAGACTCCCAGATCTGATTCCATGTGGTTCGATCTTTTAAGACTATATTTCTCTGTGGTTTCTACCTGCTTTCTTGAGCACAATCCCCACCTCAAACTTTCCCCTAGTTTAACTGCCACCAGTGATTAGGATTTTTATGCTCTCACGTAGGGTATATTAGGTTCTCACAATTCTCATATTTCCCTCCACCCCCTAAATTTACAGCTTCTTTCCTAAGCCTATAGTCTTATTTTTGATACCTTTAGCCAATAGGCTACAGTTTTTCCCCCACCCTTGTCTTCAGCCTTAGCCATAAAAGTTAAGTAACAGAAAGCCAAAAATTCAGATTTTTATCTCTTGCAGATACAATATTTGAAATTAAATTTTGCTCTAATTTCTGTCTACTGTTAGATGCTTTCATTACCTTTAAATACATTTTGAAATATGACACTCGTATACTATAGCTCTTGCCTGAAAAGGTGAGAATAAACATTTCACTTTTCCACTGTCAACCAGAAGTTTGACTTTCAATTATTTTTAAAGAAATTTTAAAGCTCTTTACCAAAGCTTTTTGTTAAATAAAGTTTTTGTGTCTAAAATTTTATTTTGACTTCACTTTACAAGTATATTTTTTCTGGATATAGAATTCTAACTTGGCAAGTTCATTTTCCCTTCAGCTCTTTGAAAAATGTTATGTCCTAGCCATCTGGTTTGCATTGTTTCTAATGAGAAAGCAACATAAATTTTTATCATTATTCTGTATATGTTTTTTCCTCTAACATCTCTGAAGATTCTTCTCTCCACCATTCTATTGATCATGATGTGCTGAGCTGTAGTTTTCTTCTGTTCTCCTCCTTGGATTCATTGGGTATTTTGAACATGAGTTAATATTATTAACTCTCTATCTTTCTTTTGTTTTGTTTTACCTTGTTTCCCCCTCCATGTACTTGTTTGCATAGATTTTTATTACTGTGTCTTCACATTCATTGACCTTTTTTCCTCTATAGCATCTTATCTGCTGTTATGCTCATCGGTAAATTTTTTATTTCAGATACTGTAATTTCATTACTACAAATTATTTGTTTTCTTCATAGTTTCTATTTCTCTACTGAGATTCTTTATTGTTTTCACATTATGGTCATAATTTCTTTTAAATCCTTGAAATATGTATAGTAGCTGTTTTAAAATCCTTATCTGAAAATTCCATTGTGTCTGTAATTTGTAGGTCTGTTTCAATTGACTGATTTTTCTCTTCATTATGGATAACATTTTTCTGTCCGTTCCTATGTCTAGTAATTATTTATTCTGGACATTATGGATGCTATTTTGTTAAGTGTATCAATATTTAGTGTTTGGCCAATGACTCCAGGAGAACTCCAGCAGATTTTTATAGCTTCTTCCTTGCCCAACTCCCTTTTGTCGGAAATGCTGCCCCCATATATTCCTGTCTTCTTAGGAGCCTCACACGCTAGTATCTATCTCTTCAGTTGAGAAAAATTGTCTAACTCTCTTTGGGTATCCCTATCCTGCACCACAATCTGCAAAGTGCCTCTAATGCAGAACGAGTAGTTGTGGACCTTACCTTGTTTGCTTACCTTCTTTCAGGCACGATAGTTTAGTTCTGTATTGCTTTTTTCCCCAACATTTGTTAATAGGTTTTACATATATTTTATGCAGTTTTATAGTTGCATGCAGAAAGGATAGCCTGTCACGACTTGAAATACAAATCTGCTGAAGTCTTTTACTATGTCATCTATAGGAAAAGAAGGCTGATCCCAGAGGCTGTTGTGGAGCCAAAGCTATTAGGATAATTAAATTACTTCAGTTGTGGGGAGAAGAGTATTGTGTGGCCATAAAGTCAGGCTGGCCATGGAAAGAAAAAACTTGGATTAAACTTGCAGGGTCTCCTCAGACTCTAGATCTATATTTCTACACTTATGATATGTTAGGAGACATTAGGTTGCAAATAATAGAACACACAAACCAAACTGAATTAAGCTGTAAGTAAACTAATTGGTAGTATTGTAGGCTTCAGAACTGTTTGGATCCAGGGACTCCATAAGATTCATCTTCCCATCTCTGGAGTCAGTATTGGAATGTATCCGTTTTAATCTGGTTCTGGTTATCCTCCCAGTTACATGATGAATATAAATGCCTCCTGGCTACATGTTTCTTCATTTAAGTCCAGAGGGGAAGCATTTCTCTCAAACAAACATCCATAGCTGCCTTCTAACTGGAACCAGCTTGGATCATATGTTCACTCACAAGCCAACTACTTAGCTAAGGAACTGGGAAAGCTTTGATAAGTGCATCTCTCTAA
Source organism: Rhinolophus ferrumequinum (assembly GCF_004115265.2). NCBI lineage: Eukaryota > Metazoa > Chordata > Mammalia > Chiroptera > Rhinolophidae > Rhinolophus > Rhinolophus ferrumequinum. The sequence continues at coordinate 64,289,306 of NC_046300.1, forward strand.
ACTAATTATGTGACTAGGTAAGTTAAATAACTTTCATGGTTTAAGCTAATTAGAGTTCATTTTTGGAGCTGGGCCTGGGGTTGGTAGCATTAAGCCACTTGGCTACAATAGAATGGAGGGAGGGTACAATGGATATTGGGATGACAACTACAACGGCCATCTTAGTTACATTCAAAATTTTGGAAATATACTACTTTCTGTTTATAGCATATATGCTAATATGTTCCATATAGCACAAATTGCTTTCTAATTCTTAGATGCATTTATCAAGATGAAAGAGGGGCTCTTAATTATTAATATTTTGATTGAAAAAACTATTTAAGATATATTATGACAAAAGATTGGTTGGAAAACTTTATACTGAAATGTAACAGTGGTTATCACTAAATCATAAAATTATGATGACTTTTTGTAGGAGATCATTTTGTGTGTATTTTTTAAATCTCCTCCTGCATTAGGCATATATTTCTTTTGTAATTGGAGAGAATAAATAAATACCTTAAGATGATGCTTATGGAGTTGCAAGAGGAAGCGGTTCAGCATCGGGAGAAGCAATCAGGGTTGTAGATGACAGCGGTATTGCAGTCAGCTAACCTCGGTTCATAGCCTGGTTTCACCACATACTACTTCTCTAAAATGGAGCTAATAACATGTTTCCACTGATTGAATATATCAGGCACTTTGACAATCCTATTCATAAATAATATAAATTTAAACCTTACATTACTGGGAGGTGGAATTCTTTTCCAACTTTCACGGATGAGGAAATTTAGGCGCTCAAATATTGTGTAAACGGCCAAAATAACACAGCCAGTGGGAGGAAACCACATCTGCCCAATGGGAAAGCCCTTTCTCTTCACCTCTACTCAAGTGGGTCTGAAACTTTGGTACACATCAGAATCATTTGGAGGCCCTGTTAAAACACAGATTCTTGGGCCCCACCTTCATAATTATGGTTTCAGTAGGTCGGGGTGTGGCCTCAGAATTTGCATTTCTCACGAGGTCTCCGATGACGCCCACGCTGCTGGTCTGAGGACCACACACCGAGATCCACTGTCTACACTACATCTTCAGTCATTGTGCGCACGCACTGATACAATAATTTTAGCATAAGTTTTTACACATGCAAGCATTAACTGCTGTTAATTTTGGTGTTTGTTTCCTCATCCCTTGTCTTTGTGATTTCTGTATTCTGGTAAAGTCCCCAGGTTTATAAAGAGTCTTGAGAAATCCTCCCTGGAGTCATTGTTTCCAGTACTTTCTCCAGTCCAGTGCCTTAAACAGTTTTCTAGTGGTCTAAAAGAGTTAATGCCCTTCTCACTTCATAATTCAATTTTAGGGAATAAATAAGCCACAAAACAAAATCTGTTATTGTATCAATCCATTTATCGGGAATTTGAAAGCGTTAAAGTAATTTATCACAAAATCATGTCACATGAATAAAAAACTCTCTGTAAGCTCTTGGTTTCATTTTACCCTTGATTCTTCTACTTTCTCTGCAGTTATATGGCTGGGTTGGTAATAAATTTGCCCTTTGGGGCTCTATTACCTTAAGGACAGCTTTTCTCTTTGATTATTGTTTTGAGGTTTTCTACTAGTCTCAGCGTTTGGCCAGGAAGATCACATGCAGCCTGCACCAGAGACTATGTGTACACTGTACTGAGTAGCACAATGTATTATTACTCTCTGCATGTTCCATTTCTCAGATAAGTTATGATGCGGTTATCTTAGAAAGACTAATGTAATCACCCTTAATGGTGTTCAGATCATGCTCTTGTTAGTTAGCATTGATCTAGTTAGTTAGTATCAAATTACCCTCTAGTAAGTATATGTCTGATTAGAAAGTAAGATTCTTCTTCCTAAAATTATGCCTCAGCGTAAGAGGGAATCTCCTTAAATATTTTGTATTATGGTGAACTTCCAATGACTTCAAATTAAAGTAGATGGTAGTTAAAGCAAATGTTCTCATGTTATGTAAAATGGATACTTGTGATTAGGAATTGACTTATGTTTGGATGTATATGGTGCTTCTATCATTTTTATTTCCAGAACACTTCAGATCTAAGAAACTGAAATAAATTAGTAATTAAGATCCTTTCATTACAAGGAACAGGAACCCACTCAAGCTTCACTAGCTTAAGCATTACACAGAATTATTTTAAAAATGCAAGGTGTCTTCATGAATTCCCAGGGCAGGAAAGACTGAGCTTCTAGAGGTAACAGAATAAAGAACTGAATACCCATCAAGAGCCCAGGCAGCATTCTCTCTTTTTCTTGTCTTTTCTTTTCTGTTCTGCTTGAATCTTTTCTTTCTGCACATCATCTTTCTCAAATTCTTTTGCATATGGAAGAAAGATGACCCCTCTACAGTTCATGAGAATACATTCTCCATTCAATAGACTAGTCTAGATACTCAACAGTCTCTCAGTCCCATTGTAAATTCTAACAGAAAGAATCTAATTGGCTCTTCTTAGCTCAGACATCTAAAGGTATATAATATAAATATGGTTGCCAGGGCTCTAGTTTAGGAAAGTGAGAAATTTTCCTGATAAAATTTGTCATTATAGGTTGAGAGAAAGATACAAATCACTTACTTTTTGAACAAGTTATTTTTTAAAATAAGGTAGTTTTAGTAATCCCATGCTTGGTGTCAAGTAAACTTTTAGAGACATTACATGGTAAAGTAGAGAAAGTTTAGAGACGTTACATGGTAACATAGAGAAACATTTGTTTATTTTGCCTTCCTAGCACTTTTTCTCTCACTCCTTATACCACCACCTCACTTTTTCATGAGATTATAACTTTTCCAAACTTCTAGAAATCACGTGATTCTTTCCTGTGCCACAGTAACCTTGAGGCACTTGTAACCTATGCTGGCCAGAGAAACATGTCACCTGGAGAGATTGGTTTGGGGATAAGCATGTAATCAAGTTAATGAGATTCTCCCTGAAAGTTGATATACAAGTTGTATGACATTTGAGAAGAGGGATGAGAAGAGAGATGTTTTCCTTTTGGGTCTTAGCCATATGACCATGCCTGCCATGTGGCACTAGAGTACCACTGAGAATAAAGCCAACAGCCCTAAGGAAAACACACCAAAAACTATCATTTGGGCCCCTGGGACCCAACCACCATATCTGAAGGGTACTTTCAGGTTATGAAAGACAATCCAATTCCATCGTAGTTGTCGTCGTCATGCTCAAGGTAGTTTGGGCTGGGTCTGCAGTGCTCGCAGCTGAGAGTTTAACTAAAGCAGGCACATTATGTGTCTCAGAATTAACTATAAGATGTTAATGGGAAATATAAGTCTACAATCTTTTATCGAAACACTTTGGGAAAAATATGGTTTAGAATTTGTAATTGTACAGATTTCAGAAAAGTAAAAGATGCATATTCTAAACATTATGTAACAAACACCCCAGAATCTGAGGTTCTGGGCAGCACACAGTAACAAAACATGTTAGTATTTTCTCAGCAAAATGTAAGAATAGCCACACCAAGCAGGATAAATGAAATCTACTAATCACCTTATGTTAGCTCAGGTCTAGTCACACTTTTGCCTCCAATGGAGGTTAAACAATAACTTTATAGTGTTCAGTGTTGTATTTTGGATTGTGGTTAAGGGATTATGAATATATTGGTCATTTTGAAGCATCCACTGGGTATAGTCACTGCTGATCCCAGACTGGGTTCTGCTGACTCACATCGGGAGCTCTGCTGAATGGAGCCCACTAACATCTCTAAGTTGGATAAAGGCAGTGAGAATGGAAACTCAGAACGGCTCAGCTGACTCAGATATCTTGCATTTGAGTCACCATCTCTACTACACACTTGCTCTGCGACCTGGGGTTCCTGTTGTACGGATTAACGAGATAGCATATGCCGGGCGCCTAGTAAACGCTGAAGAAATATTTTATCTATTTTCCTCCTTTCCCATCCCTTCAGTGGCCTAGACAAGTTACCTTTGAGTTGGTTTTTCAGCTGTCATTGCTCAGGTGTGACTGTTCTCTGCTTCACACTCCCGAAGGTACTCTGAAATCCCTTGGCTGTGCAAGTGGCCATCGATAGGGGAGTTGGTACACCAGGTTCATCCCAAAGTAATGGGAGAACATCACCAGCTCGCCACTTCTGAATTCCTCCTGCCATTTGCCAATGGTCAAAACAACTGCGATGGACAGAATAATGACTCCCCAAAGATGACCATGTCTTCATCCCTGGAACCTGTGCATATGTTGCCTTACATGGCAAAAGGGATTTTGCAGATGTGATTACGTTAAAGACTTTGAGATGGTGAGATTATTCTGTATTATTCTGTGAACCTAGTGTAATTATAAGGGTCCTTATAAGAGGGGCCAGGAGGGTCAGAAGCTGGAGTGATGCACTTAGAAGATCAAGGAAGGGGCAACTGGCCCAGGAATGCAGACAGCCTCTAGAAGCTGAAAAAGGCAGGGAAACAGATTTTCTTCTAGTCTCCAAAAGGAACCATCCTACCAAACACCTTGACTTTAAGCCTGGTGGTACTGATTTTGGGCTCCAGACCTATAAGGTAGTAAATTTGCCTTGTTTTAAGCCACTGAGACTGTGGTAATTTATTATAGCAGAAATTGAAAACTAATAAAATCCTCAAGGGCAGTCTTTAAAAGAAAAAGAAAAGAATGCATTGTCTGAGTGCAGTATTAAATAGGATGGAATGTTCACAGCAGCATTATTTACAACAGCCCAAAGCAGAAACAACCCACATGTTCACCGAGAGAGATGGATAGACCATGTGGTATATCCATCCACACAACAGAATATTATTTGGCCATAGAAAAGAATGAAATTCTGATACATGCTATAACACGGATGACACACGAAGTGAAATAAGCCAGACAGAAAAGGACAAATAATATATGATTCTATTTTTTTATGAGGTACCTAGAATAGGCAAATTCACTGAGACAGAAAGTAGAATAGAGAGTACCACGGTTGGAGGAAAGGGGAGATAGGAAGTTATTGTTTAATGGGGACAGAGTTTCTGTTTGGGATGTTGAGAATTTCTGGAGATGGATGGTGGTGATGTTGCACAACACTGTGAATTACTTAATGCCACTGAATTGTACCCTTAACAATCGTTAAAATGGTAAATTTTGTGTTATGAATATTTCACCACAATAAAAACAGTAAATAAAGAGAGGGTGAGGTGTCCAGCACTTTTGTTTCCTGGCACATAGAATGGTGCAGTGGAGCGGGCTGATTGCATTCATTTGTGCATGTGTGTATACACAGGCATGGTGCTTAATTTTGCCTTTTTTTTTTTTTAAGCACAAATAAAGAGAGTTACCTCCTTTCCCTCTAAGATCTCTGAGTTGCTCTCTAACTGTCTGATCCCTGCAAAGCAACAAGCCCGCCCCACCCCCAACCAAGCTCAGGATGGGTAAAGCAGGGCCATCAGAATACCCTCAACCCTAAAGGCAGTTTTGCTGAGGCAGTCACCAGAGAAAATTAGTTCTTCCCCTTAGAAATACAAAATATTAGATCAATTCAGCATTTGCCAAACTTTAGTCTTCAGCAAAGCCAAGGTCAAGATTTTTTTGCTATACTTGCACAACTGCCTGTACTATTTTACCTTTTTTTTTTTTTAAATCAGTCATTATTTTTGTTGGGCAAATAATATCTATCACCCATCACCAGGAATAGAAGTCTAAGCACTTTTGTCCGCTGCATATTGGTATCAGAGTCAGCAAGGAAAACACAGCACAGTTAAGCACTGGATGGAACAATGCTTAACTCACACAGAGAAGAAGCGGAGCACGGAAAGTATCAGTTATGAGCATTGCTTCCCCACGGCCAGCAAGAGCCTCCAGGCGACCAACACAGGGCAATGGGCCTGCATGCTACCCCTCTGTGTCATAGGACAAAGACCCCTCCCTTCTTTGCAGGAGACAGATATCATAGTGTTATTGGCTAGATAACATAAGATGCACACACTTACACAGAACAAAGAAGTACACATTGAGTCTGAAACAGGGGAAGATGTTCCCACACTAGGTGGTAAATCCAGCACAGGCTATAAGGCCTCTTTAGATTTCTTAGTTAGGAAGTGTGCCAGGCCCAGGCCATTCCTGTGTAGCTGAATGGGGACAAAAGACTGCATGAACAAGACTGCTTTGCTCAACAATTGGTAGTGAAATATATCTTTAAAAAGAAAACCTTACAGTATTATTATAATATAAAACTGGTGTCAATTGTCATAAATAGTAGGTAATCTTAAAAATAAATATGAAAAAAAATTAAGTGTGGTACCAAATTTTTATTATTGCCTATGAAAGGATTAAGGCTTGTTTTTCCTCTCAAGGAGTTAAGTCACTTTAGCACTAAACAAAGATGTTATTATTTTTTTAATCTTACTAAATTTATTGAGGCAATATTGGTTAGTAAAATTATATAGGTTTCAAGTATACATTTCTATATCATGTATATATTGCATTGTGTTCTCACCACCCAGTCAATTCTCCTTCCATCACCATATATTTGATGCCATTTACTCTCTGCTAGCAATCCCTCCCCTCTTACCCTCTGGTAACCACTAAACTTTTGTCTGTGTCTATGAGTTTTTATTTCTTTGTTTGGTTCGTTTGTTGCAAAGACATTTTTGACTTAAGAAGATTTAGATGGGATTTACGATGGGAATACCATTTTCATATTGAGATTCCAGTTTATTCAGTCCTACATCCTGTAACACCTTACCTTGTCTTGATTTTAATGACCGTGGTTTGCATCCTATTCTTTGGGAAACATGGATCTTGTTCAGCCCTCTTATTTTAATGGTGCGGTAACAGATACCTGACAAGAAAAGTACTTTCTCCAGTTGTGCCGCTGACAATATCTAACCAATGGTAAGTGTATCCAGGGCCAGCCACTGCCAGGTGCCTCCTGTGAACCACTCCTTCCAGCCCTCACAGCGGTCCTGCAGCGCAGCACCACCATTCTGCAGAGAAGGTTCAAAGACGTTAGTTCCGGCCCAAGCTCACACACTTTGCAAGGGGTATGATTAGACCAATGTGATTAGACCAAGTCAGCAGCCAGTTTCTTTGTACAGGACACCTACAGCCTTCATTTTTTATGTTCCTGGGTTGACTAGAAGTGGATGCAGAATTCTGCTTTTCCTTCCAATAATAGGACTTTTCATTGGGTTTCCTGTCCAGTAATAATTTTTGTGTGTGTGCTTTTCTTAATCCTCCGTTAGAGAGGAAAAAAAATCACAATAACCACTGAGTTTCAATGCAGAAGCATAGCTAATAAAATTTTAATCTGTGGAACAGAAGGTATTACTTTTTGATAAAGATATATTAAACCTAACTGCATTGTGTTTTTATTTTCCTTGAGTTTACTTATTTTTATCCTTTTCTTTACAAAGGGCATCTATTAATGAGTTCGGTCTAAGATTATACCAAGTAAACCTTTTACAAGTGTAATCTTTCTAAAACAGCAGTGAGTGGAAAAGCATGTTAGGGTAGATAAATAAAAGCTATCTTCCTTCTGAGCAGAGAGACTTGCTTTTCTTTCCACTCAGCTGCTTACTTCTGTATAGTAACAGACTGAAGAAGATCATGTTGCAAAATTTGGCATCTACAGAGTTTACATTTTTCAGAATATTTAATAAAAGGCCACCAAATGTTAAAATAATTATCCATTTCCTGTATGAGTGCAAGTTTTTTTCCATTGCTAAAAATGTTTAATTAAAAAATTAATTAAATGGGTTCTTCTGATTAAGAAGCAACTGTAGACCTTGCACTCATGAATAATGAAAAACTTTTATTTCCTTCAAGACTGTCTTAATTGCCCTCCCAAAAAGGGTAGTTCTGGTGGACTCATGAAGACCCTTCTTTCCTTAAATTACTTCCATTAACTTGTATACCCAATGCTTTAGTTTCTTTATCATGTATTGGAAATCAATATTTCCAACACATCTGATTTTTTCACAATGGAATAGTCTTAATGTACTAATATGACGTATAAACATTTAATTCACTTAAATTTATGTGGTTTTGTTTCCTAAAAAGAGGAAGTTCCCCAAGAGTGAAACAAAGTGTGAAAGAGAAAATGAACGATTTTTAAAATGTTACTATTTTGCTTACTATCCGCTCAATATGCTTCTACCCCAGCATGGATATTAGATGAGAAACAGGAATCTGTTGGTCCATTTGCAGGTTTCAGTTCTTGTGTGCTTTTACAGGATAATCATCTCCCCACAGTGAGTGTGATTTAGTGTTTTATTATTTATATTTCTTACAACAGGTACCATATACACTGACTTTAGATTCTATTTCTTATGTAAAATACAGCTCTGTATGTAAAGTCAAATGCTTTAAAGATAGATGGAGATTCTTATGTGGGTTATAAGCTTTCCTATGTCTCCAAAGCATAATATTGGGTGTTTTCCTCCCCCCACAATTCTCCCATTCTGCTCTGTAGGACAAATCCACTGTCTAGACGGTCTCCTTTTCTCTCTTTCCTCAAACCCTACCAGCCTCACTGATGTCACACTTGCAGGGGCTTTCATGAGTTGCCACCTGTAACATGAGTACAGAGGAAGCTTCAATTTACAGGTTCTTATTTTGTTCCTTCCACTCCACAGCGTTAATATTCTTAGGAAATACTGAAAACAATCGTCTTCATATGCTGTTGGTTAGCGAAAGAAGTGATTCTGTATTGGTAATTACTTGACATGCTTAGCTTCTGTCAGTAAAATGTAGAAGTAAATCAGCCTCAGGGGAAGTCCCAGCCTTAGCCTGGTCCCTGGGGGAACTCTGGAGAAGGAGCCACCCCTCAGACTTTGTCCCACCTCAAGGCAAGGGAGCTGGGTTCTCACAGTCCCATAGGAGATGACTGCTGGCTCCATGCTGCCCACAGGGAGATAGAAAGTTCCAGGTGTTATGTAGGCAGAAAGCATAGGACCTTGGGGGGAGGAGGAAAGGAAAGAGGAAGTAAGGAGGGACAGAGGAAAAAGGAATGAGGTCATTCTTAAGAAAAAGTGCAGCTATCAGACCAGTCAGAACTAGATTTTGATGACTGAGAACAGATCCTCCACGCCATCTTGCCCCTCAAGGTGAACTTTAGCTAGTTCTAATGGATTATAATACTATTAGCATTGCCAGGCAGGGAAAAGTCTCCACCCCCCCGTGTGACCATGACAGTTCCAACAAGGGCCAAATAAGGACCTGGGAATCCCACCTCCCTAGGAGAAGGAGTGGTCAGCGAGGACCCGCCTGGGAATGCCTGAGATGGCACCCCCACATCTTGAATATTTTGTGCCCTCATTCTAATAAAATCCTAATCCCCTTCTTCAGAGCAGTTGGTCTTCTCTGGGCTGGGCCTGCCCGCTCTCACACCATTTTCAGGGGATACTGTCTCCTTTTTTTTTTTTTTTTTAAATAAATCCACTGCTTGTTTGGCTTATTCAGCGCATTCTTGCATTCATTCCTGTGGCGTTAACCAAAAACCTGTTTCGGGCAACACAGGTACTGTTGGCTTTCTGCACATGAGGTAGAAGACTCTCCAGTAACCCCAGGGCTGTTCTTGGAAGCAAAGCACACAGAGGCAGGAAGTGGGCGTGTAGACTGGTAGGAAGGACCAGACAACTAGGCAGAGCACCACAGTGCCCTCTACAGGAAACACAAGGACTTCCTGAAAAAGCCATGAAAGCACAAGTCATAAAGAAAAGAAGTATAAATCTGCCTACATCAAAAAACAAAACAAAACAAACAAACATAAAAAACGTTCTGAAGAACAAAAATAAGAATATAATCAAAAGGTAAAAGAACTATTGGAATTTAATTAAATTTCGTGTTTCTTTAATCTGATGCTAAGGAATGACGGTGAGGGCAGAACAAGTTTGACATGGAGCCTAGGTGAATGGTGATGAAAGCTCAAGACTAAGAGGGGGGTGATGGTTTTAGATGCAAATACGTGAGTCTTATGGCCCATGGGACACCCAGATAGAGTTCCGGGAGGGATTTTATTCACTTATTTCCTCAAAAGACACTTTTCATATAGTTCCTCTGTGCTAGGCACTGTGCTGAAATACTAGGAATACATAAATGATTAAAATTCTATCCTTGAGGGGTTTACACTTTATTAGGGGAATATAGATATTCAGACAATCCTTTGATGAAATAATATGCTAATATGTTATACACCACTCTAGCTTTTGAGTACACAGCAGTGAAAATCCTGCTCTTGTTGATAACAATCTAGTATGGGAAAATAGACAATAAATAATTTAAAATATATAGTAGTCAGGATAGAGGCATGGAGAGAGTAATACCAGGTGACTTGGAAGGGAGTTATTTTTCAGTTAGAGTTATGGAGGCTTCAGCCTAAAGAGGTGATATGTAAGCTGAGATGTGCATAGCAAAGATGAGTCTTTTGCAGGAAAAGAAGAAAAAACTTTCAGGCAAAAGGAAGAGTAAGTGCAAAGCCTCAAGGTCAGGAAGGCTCTTGATGTGTTTGACAACAGAAAGAAGGGCGTGGGATTGGAGTGGAATGAATGAAGATGAGTGCCCTGGGGTCAGTGACAACCACCCAGCCACATTCAATATATGTGTCTGCTTTTCCATATTAAATGGAGGTTAAATTATGCACCTTCTCAAAACACAAAGATAATGTGAATTCAAATAATAATATTGAGACTCTTAAAAGTACAGTTAAGGTCAGTGTTTCTCAAATTGTCTGTGAAGGAGGAGAATATTTTTTAAACTCATAGATCAATGCATTTGTAAAATACAATAAATATGAAATAGAAAATTGATAAAATAATTGGAAACAAAATTCATTTTTCAATTATGACATTCAACAATCATTGCTACAACCATTTCTAAATGCTTAGTCTCAATTTCTCTATTTATCTTTAGCACCAGATCACGGACCACACGTTGAGTAGCACTGGACTATTTAACTGAAAGTTTTTATTATATTTTGAAACCTGTCATTATTTACATTCATTGTAGGCATACTTTCCTTTAATATCATTTAATAATATTTGATTAGAAAAATTTGTAATCTCATCTCATGTCCCAAAATCAGTGTGTGTATGTGTGTGCACGCATGTGTATGTGTGTGTATGTGTGTGCATGCATATGTATGTGTATGTGTGTGTGTGTGCATGCGTGTGTATGTGTATGTGGGTGTATGTGTGTGTATGTGTGTGTATGCACATGCCTATCAAGAATATTATTAGGTCCTTGATTTCTTTAAAGTATAGTGATATATAAGCCCAATGTTCCCAATGTGCTTTTGGCATTATTTATGAAAAACAGTCTTTAATTACCAAGCTTAACACATTATCCTTGGTGGAAACTCAAATCTCTTTTCCAACTTTAAACTGAGCAAAAGCTTTCATCTGGCAAGGTATTGTAGCCCACTATGAAAATTTTGTGCATAGAATTATCACCAAGAGCTATTTGGCAGCTTCTCCATCTCAATGAAAAGGACTCTGTATTTTATCTTCACACAAATAACTCTCACCACCATATAAATTATTTTCTCAATTATCTTTCAACCTTTTAGCAATAAGGTTTCCTGAATAAGAACTGGAAATATCTACATCACATTCCATGTCACATTTCTTGATCCAAATTCTTTTAATTAGTTACTTAGCCCAAATCTATTTCAAGCACAACAATTTCCTGCATATCTGGAAGAGTGGTGGGAAATTTTTACCTCATCTAACCCAATCATGGACCATAACCCCATATTAATCTGGGAGACAGCCAAAGCTTTTCTCTGGAGTGGTGTTACTTCTCATTTAGCCTGCAAGATATTTTTGTATTGGAAGTGAAATTTCGTAATTGTGAGATTTCCAACACACATTTTCCAGTCGATCCCAAGTGAAGTGTAAGGCATTGGGGTATCTTAAGGCATCCCATCCAACCCGAGTATTGCCTCTTATATTTCTAAAGCCCAGATTTTATGCTCTTGGAAGGGAGCCAAGGGTAGTGCTGGGTCAGCACACTCAGTTCCAAAGGAGCATCTATTTGATCGTCTTCTCCTCTGAATTTCAGGGAACAATGGGTTAGTCACAAGTCTATATAGAGTGCCTCAGGTTGCTGTTATTTTCAAATCAATGGCGCTCTTGAGCCACTTTCTCTTCTCACTGTCTTGGTAGCATGCATTCTCTCTGATGCACTTGAAAACAACTTACAGCTCTGAACGACCACCTGAACTAACAGTTATCACTTATATTTGTGCAGCCTCATGAGACATTGATTGTGTTGACTGTGGCCCAGAGTTTTAGTGCAGAAGCTCACGTGGAAAAGGCCCATTGTTGGGCTTTACTGGAGAAAGAGATGTTCTTCCTTTGTAGTCTCAGAAATAGCTTCAAATGGGACCACTTCTAATACACTACACGTGTGTTTGAATGAAAGGCTTGAAATGCCGTTATCTAAAAATCTAATGAAACATTTGGCTTTATCTGAAAGAAGCACATGTTAATTGCTTATCAAACTATCCATTTTTGTTTCACAAAGTGACTGATATCTCCGTGAGTCTGTGAGGAGAAAACACTACACTTCATTTCAAGGGCAAATTTTTTACCACCAGTAAATAGTATAGTGAGTATAGACAGAATCTGCTGTCATTAATTCATCACTAATTTTCTCAGGTAAAGTGTCATATAGTTTATATGCAAAATACTAAATACTTTCAGTTTGGTGATAAATGACCTCCTTCTTTTGCAAAATCTGCTCTTTGTTTTCAATGAAAAACACAAATTCATTGATGACATTGTTAAAAAACAATTCTGCTAAATGCGATTTCAAAATTTGTACGCCTGATGTGTCTCAAGTGACCCCTTCAAAAAAATATTCCTTGGATTAACCCAAGCCAGTTTCAAATTTTTAGGAGTCTACGATCTGTTCTTCCCTAAGGGAACTTTGAAGGGAGGGATGAAAAACACCACAAAACACACCAAAAACATTTAGTGTGTTTAACAGAAACTTAAAGGGGAGAGAGAAATAGTAGCCTGAGGTAAAACAGAAGGGAGAAAACACTATAAATTGCTAAGCTTCTCACTCTCTGTCCCTTTTTCTTGCCCAGTGAAGCTCAGAGAGCTACATCTGTATGAAGGAGCAGTTTCCACACATTTGATGGGAATGGATAAGCTACCTCTCCAACTTTCTAAGGAAATAAGAGCTGATAGGCAGCCAAGCAAACCTCCTGGACACAGAGAGGCAGGTAGCCACACGTTTAGAGATGCTGAAATAATTCCATCCATTTTTATAGTTCTCTCCCATTTTAAAAGCAGTAATAAAAATGCAACAGAGACATTCTTCCTCCAGGCAGTCCCTTTCTGTGTTTCTTTTGTAGTTCTGAATTTTCTAACCTATGACTGTTCTAAAGCAACATCCCCTCTATTTCAAGTGCTGGACTTGAACATCCGGGCTGTTTATGTACCCTGTCCTTCTGCTGCATCTCCTTTTCTCCTTGTCTTGGCAGGAGGTCTCCTTTGCAAGGCGTCTTCTCATTCTCATTCGCAGGTCTTCCTATCAGACCTGGCCCCACCTCTTTCCCCCTCCTATTGAGCACTCTACCTGCTTGGTGCCACCACCACCAGTTCCCTCATTCCACATTCCCTGCTGCTAGTTCTCTTCTCATCTGCTTCCCACGTGCCAGGAAGACCGTGCTCCACAATTTCATCAGGTGGCCTGGGGGTGAGGGTGCGCAAGCTGTCACTTAAACTCCCTCCATCTCAGCCAGCCTGAAATGGAAAGTGTGATAAATGGAACCGTACAAGGCTCAATTTCATCTGGAAATTTCAAACTTATGATGTTCAAATAGGTTCATAAATTCCCCCATAACGCCTCTCTGCTCTCCCTAATATCCAATTGCAGGTTTCAACTGAGCAGGCCTCTCTACCTGTTTTTACAGCCCAAGATATTCAGATCTTGGCATGTATATAGTGCTTTTGCTTTGGCATGTTTTTAATCTAGTGCCCAGTTTGGGGGTGCAGCCACCGCATACACATTTGCTGATTCCTTTCCAGAGGAAGAATGTCAACAATGGACAACACAGGTAGTCTTCAAAGGAATTTCACCCGGGGCCGCTTTTATTTTTCTCTCTTTTTTGCAAATATGTTTCTACATGTCCTGTCCTGGGGAAAAATTGTCAAGAGGAGAATCTTCAAAATGTGCTCTTGTTATCTCACAGAGAGAAAGGCTTTTCTTCTAGATTTCTCCCTCATTTCTGCCTCTTGTCTTCAGGAAATAGTCCTTAAAATAATATGAGTGTGGATATCCAAAAGGTAAACAGAAAATTATCAGTTATGCCTCTTTTTAGGTAGCAAAGACCAGTAACTGGAGTTGTGTTTACAAAATTTGAGATGTAGTACAGTTAAATGTGAAAAAGGTTAAAGAGAAATTTAAATAAGTAACATTTGTCTTTAATTTTATTCATTAATATGAAATTACATAAGCAATACAAGAAATTATTTTTGCATCTTCCCTGATTATTTTTTCTAATTCAAGTACTTCCACAACATATAACTACTATTTTTTCATAATGTATTTATTTACTACATTTAGATCAGATATGTCAGTAGAAACACATAAGTTTTGTGTTTTTAGAACAAAATAGATCATTTTATATGTTCTGTTTTACAACTTTTCTCACTCAAAATATATTTTTGGAGATCTTTCCATATAATTAGATATAGTTATAATTCTTTTCCTAACTAGTCCGTATTATTCCGTAATATGTCTCTATTTAGAGTTTAAAAGTATTCCTCTAGTAAAGAACATTTAAATAGTCTATCATTTTTCTGTTTTTCACTATTACAAATAATATTTCAATGAATACTTCTGAATATGTACCCTAAGGTACATTAGAGATTTCTTTTTCTCTGGGCTGGATACCAAGAAATAAAATAACTGAACCAAAAGGAATGCCCATTTTTAATTTTCATAAATATTGCCAACTTGTCCTTCAAATTGGCTTGACCAATTTGTATCTGTCTTATGGATCAGTTTTTTGATCATGTCATCTCTAATCCCTTCCAAACCATAAAAGCGAGCAGCCTTAAACCAGAAACAAATGAAAGAGAATTTTATAAATGTAACACTTTCTTCCCACTGTATGCAAGGACATAATGAGTGCTTGTCTGCCTATCCTACACTATGTCCCAATGCTCACAGAACTAATTTCTACATTAAGAGAAAACATGTTTTCTTAAATGAATGGTAAATTTAGAACACAAGAGAAAAAAATACAACAAAAGGACCAAGAATATTTCTTATCCTAAGTTGTTGATGCAACAGAAATCACAAAGGGCACAGAAATATCTTTCATATGAGGAAGCACTTATTTCAAAAATATTCTCTCTCACTTGAAAAGAAAAGCTAACTATTAGTATATTCTATTAATTACATTAGTTGAAAGTATACCCCCCTACTGTGGGTAATATGCCCACCAGGACACTGTGAAGGGGAGTGATTTTAAAATTTTAGGAAAACAACTTACATTGAAAAATTCAGCTGAGTTAAATGTGTGTGAATTTTAAAACTTGATTTTCCCAAATTATTGACTACATTCAACATTTAGCTTTGTGTGGAGTTTTAAATTCAGTCCTCCAATATGTCCATCCATGGCTTTTTAAAAAGTATATTCTTTGGAGCAGGAGTTGCGCAATAAGTTTTTTTTTTTTTTTTTTTTTTTTAATGCATGCCCATTTCAATATGCTTGGGAAATGTTATACCCTATATCCACCCCAGTTCTAGATATCCACAATCGTAGTAGAATATTAAAGTCTTCAGAAGTCCTGTAATACAAAAACCTGTACAGCTTAATTTCCAAACCCCATTTATCTAGGATAATCTGTTTCTCACATAACATTTTAAACATCCTTTCGAACTGCTATTGCAAGCAATACACTGTGAGAAACATTATGTAAGTACAAATTGTCAGTAGAGTGAAAGATATGAAACCAATGAGCTTCAAAGGGAAAGAAAGCAAGCTATAATACATTAAGCTAAACAGGAAAGTTTCTAGATCCTGAAGAAACTGATGACAAACTCATAATATAGATTTCCGAAAGCCACAGAAAGGGTGATGTACCTTCATTCAATGCCTACTTATCAAGTGCCAGGCCCTGTTCTAGGTGCCGGGGATAAAGGCACTTATTAAAATAAAACAAAAGATCCCAGCCCTGTTAAAACATTTCAAAATGCTATTTACTGAGAAGCTCAAGCTCTCAAAGTCAATACGTGGATATATTAAATTAAACACTTCTATATATCAAAAGAGACCACGAAAAAAATTTTCTAAGACATACTGGAAGAATATAAACAATTCCTACATATCAAAAAAATAACAAATCATCCAATAAAAACATGGTCAAGAGACATTCATTGAGAAAGAAACCAAAATAGACACTAAATATGTATGATTTTCAATCTCATAAATAATGAGTTAAATGCAAAATCATACCACAAATAGATATCATTTCACAGCTAAAATGACAAAAATGAAAGTATAACAAAATTGTGTTAGCAAATATATGAGGGAGTTCTTAAACATCGCTGGTGGGAGATAAAATTGGTATAACTACTTTGGAGATCACTTGGGCCATCATTGACAAATAAAAATAAAATGTGAGCTACAAATGCACTCACACTTTTCTGTAGCCACATTTTAAGAAGGTGAAAAACAAAAACAAAAAACCCAGGCAAGGTTAATTTTAATAATATATTGTATTTAACCCAATATATTCAAAATATTATTATTTCAACATATAAGTAATCTAAAAAAATATTAATGAGATATCGTACATTCTTTATTTCATATTGTCTCTGAAATCCGGTGTGTATTTTACACTTATAGGACATCTCAATTCAAGGTAGCCACATTGCAAGGGCTCATCATCCACACGTCGATAACGTAGCACAAGTGATACTGTACATATTGGCTGCCATTTTGGACAGTGCTGCACAAGTCAACACATAGTCAAATCAACATTGTACTCAAGGAAACTGCTATAAATATGCACTAGGAGTTTGAAGAATATTTATTGCAACCTGTTATAAACATTTTTTAATGAAAACAATATGAATGTCCATCAACAAGAGAATGGGTTTATGAATTGTGGTATATTCATATCATACAATATGTCAGAGCATAAAAATAAATAAGCTAGGATCATACTTAATGTAGAAGTGTATTGTGTGATAGAAGAGAGATCCAAGATAGTGGAGTAGATAAACTGCCAGCTTCCTTCCATGAACACATTAAAATTATAACTAAATTATAGAACAATCAACCTGGAGAACCATCTAAAGTCTAGCTGAACAGAAGTTTTAGAACTAAGGATATAAAGAAGCCACGTCAAGACTGGCAGAAGGGGCAGAGACGTGAAATGGGCTGGCCCCAAACCTCCGTGTGGCACTTGAGAATCTTGGCCATGGAGGTTCCCCCAGAGAAGTGAGGGACCTCAGATCAGAGTTCTGGTGTCTGAAAGAGAAACCCCCACGACATATGTCTGTGCAAAACAGTTGGGATTTTGAACATCCAGGTGGGGTGGAAGGCTGTGGGAAACCCAGACATCCTCCTAAAGGGCCTGTGCACACAAACTCACTCAGTCGCGGGCACTCACCTTGGGTTCTGGTGGAGGGATGGTGACTTGGAGAACATCATAGGAATATGGGGGTCAGACTGCAGTGTGTGGCCCCAGGCTGAGTACTGCAGGACACTCACCATTATCCTCGTGTGTGGCCCGCCTCTCGAACAGCTGGAAGGGGGTGCCATTTTTGTGTTGAGTCCTCCCCAATAGGCTAAATCTGAATCTGACTGGTCTGGTGAGCTCCACTGGGACCCCGACCCACCCAATTCCCCCAACACTATAGACTCTTTCTCATTAGCAACCAGCCCCCATTCCCACATTGCACTTTCTTGGAAAACTTTTAGAGTCCACAGGCCCCAAGCTGACGGCAACTGGCCTCGGCGTGCTCTGAGACTTTTGCTCA
The DNA here is from genome assembly GCF_004115265.2 of Rhinolophus ferrumequinum. Lineage (NCBI taxonomy): Eukaryota > Metazoa > Chordata > Mammalia > Chiroptera > Rhinolophidae > Rhinolophus > Rhinolophus ferrumequinum. Next base: position 64,307,299 of record NC_046300.1, read on the forward strand.
GTAGCTCCAGGCACAGCACTGGCAACAAACCAGAATCTACATTAATCTGGTTATCACAACCCTTCCCAATCTAGTGTCTCCCTGAGATCCTGCCTCACCCAACTCACGTACAACATTAGACTTTATCAGTGGCTGAACTCTAAGGTAGCTGGCAGGTGTCAGCAGGCCTCAGGTTGTCCTGGCTTTCTGCAGGGCAACCACAGGCCCAGTACTACTGGCAGCCATCTTTGGTTCTCAGCGTGGCTTCTCCTACATGCCTCCAAATTTAGCACAGGTGATGAACAAACGTGAATCACTTTGTAGCTCCTACAAGGTAGTTCCCACCAATCACAGGTAGTGCGAGGGCCCAAGAGGCCCAGGAACCAACACACTTGGAGGTTTGCTTCAGACCACAGCAGAGCACCGTCCAATTAGCCCCTTAAGGTGCACACCCTAAGGGCAGTCTCAACAGGCAACAGAGCCTGCTGGGGGGAATCCCATTCAGTGGGGTAAGACCCCCACACAGCAGCCTATAAGCTGTGGACATCGTCAAACCCCACAGTCAATCAGCCTGAGGGCCAATGCTACCCACTGACAGGCCAATAGCAATCAAGGCTCAACTATAACAGGAGGACACACACAACCAACACCAGAGACACTCCTAGGGCACGTGGAGCAAGTGACCAGGGAGATTATGCCAGGGCCCCACAGGGCACCTACTACATAAGGCCATCTGGCCAAGTCTGGAACACATAGCAGATCTACCTCATACATAGCAACAAACACAGAGAGGCATCCAAAATGAGAAAACGAAGAAATATGTCTCAGATAAAAGAATAGGAAAAAACTCCACAAAAAGAACTCTTAGGGTGGTGCAAAAGTAATCGCAGTTTCTGCATTATTTTTAACCATTTAAACTTTTGTACCAACCTAATAAATGAAATGGAGGCAAGCAACTTACCAGAGAAAGAGTTCAAAACAATGGTTATAAGAATGCTCAGGGGATTTAGTGAGAACTTCAACAAAGAGATAGCAAGCATAAAAAGGACATAGAAACCATAAAAAAGAATCAGTCAGAAATAAAGAATACAATAATGGAAATGAAGACTATACTAGAAGGAATCACCAGTAGACTAGATGAAACAGAGGATCAAAACAGTGGCTTGGAAGACAAGGTAGCAGAAAGCACCTAATCGGAACAGCAAAAAGAAAAAGGAGTAAGAAATAATGAGGGTAGTTTAAGAGATCTCTGGGTCAGCATCAAGCGTAACAACATTCACATTATAGGGGTACCAGAAGGAGAAGAGAGAAAGCAAGGGATTGAGAACCTATTGAAGAAATAATGACAGAAAACTTTCCTAACCTGATGAAGGAAATAGACATACAAGTCCAGGAAGTGCAGAGTCATAAACAAGGTAACCTCCAAACGGCCCAAAGCAAGACACATTATAATTAAAATGCAAAGGTTAAAGACAAAGTGAGAATTCTAAAAGCAACAAGAGAAAGACAACTAGTAACTTATAATAATTACTTTCAATGTAAATAGATTAAAAGCTCCAATCAAAAGACAAAGAAGACATAAGAGGGCTGAATGGATAAGAAAAGAAATCCCTTATATATGCTGCCTACAAGAGATTTACTTCAGATTGAGAGACACACACAGACAGAAAGTAAAGGGATGGAAAAAGATATTTCATGAAAGTGGACATGAAGAAAACAAAACCAAAAAAAAGCTGAGGTAGCAATACTTACAGGAGACAAAATAGACTTACCACAAAGGCTATAACAAGAGATAAAGAAGGACCCACTAATCCCACTTTTGGGTATTTATCTGAATTGCCACTTCAAGAGGATGTGTGCATCCATATGTTCATTGCAACATTGTTTACATTGACCAAGATGTGGAGGCAGCTTGGGTGTCTGTTGATGGATGAATGGACAAAGTGGAGGTGGTACATATATACAACGGAATATTGCTCAGCCATAGAAGGGAATGGGTTCTTGCCATCATGGAGGCCTGGATGGGCCTGGAGGGTATTGTGCTGAGTGAAGTATGTCAGACAGAGAAAGACAGCTGCAATGTGATTTTTGCATATATGTGGAATCTAAAGAACAAAATAAACAAAACAGTAACAAACTCATAGATACAGAGAACATATTGATGGTTGCCAGATGGAAGGGGGGTTGAAGGTGTGGGTGAAAAAGGGGAAGGGATTAAGAAGTGCAAATTGGTTGTTACAAAGTACTCTGTTTCCCTGAAAATAAGACCTAGCCGGACAGTCAGCTCTAATGCGTCTTTTGGAGCAAAACTTAATACAAGACCAGGTATTATATTATATTATATTATATTATATTATATCATATCATATCATATCATATCATATTATATTATATTATACCTGTTCTTATATTATAGTAAAATAAGACCCTGTCTTATATTAATTTTGTTATATTAATTTTCATTTCTTAAGTTATATAAATGTCTAACCACTATGCTGTATACCAGAAATTAATATAAAGTAATATTGAATGTCAACTGTAATTGAAAAATTTAAAAGGAGGGGGAAAGGTGAAGAGGAATATGAGGCCCAAATTTCCAGGTATAAAACAAATAAGTCATAGGGATGTAACATACAGCATGGGGAATATATTGTGATAGCATGGTATGGTGTCAGATGGTTCCTGGAATTATCATAGTGATCACTTCTTTAGGTATATAAATGTTGAATAACTATGGTGAACTCCTGAAACTAATATAGTATTATTGTATGTTAGCTATATTTAATAAAAATCTTAAAAAATGAAAAAGTGTATTGCATTAAAATATTAATTGCAGAAAAATACACAAAGTATGATAACTGCTTTTATAAAGTTCAAAACCTCCAAAACTACTGTATTTTGCCATGTATAATGCACTTCTGTGTATAATTGCGCACCCATGATTTGGACCCAAACTTTCAGGGAAAAAAACTTTTGTTTTAACTTTTTTAATTCAAATTTTATTTGTTTACATGTAGGTACTTAATTTTGTATTATAAAGGTATTTTAACCTTTATTTTTAGCATATTATGGTACAAGAAATTTTATGTAACAAGTAATCACAAAACACAAGAACAGATACAAGGTACAAGAAATTTTATGTACTGGTAACAAATTTACGATATTTATGCATCATAGAAGGCCAAGAACTCTTTGTCATTGCAGGTTCTTTGTAGGTTCAACAAAACCGATTATCATATTCCAGGGTATTATTTTGCATGTAGATATCATTATTGATTTCTAGAGTTACACTTTTAATTCATAAGCATAGATGAAAGAATTAAAAACATTTATATAGATACGGAATTAGTACTACCAACGTGTAATGCGCATTCTTATTTTTCCCTCACAAATTTGGGCAAAAAAGTGTGTATTATACATGGTAAAATATGGTATATTGTTTATTTCTTAATTATTCAAACAAGTAGTAGTTTAAAGGTATATAGGAAAATGGTAAATACCAATTTCACATGATAGTGTTTATCGAAGAGGGAGGAAGAAATGATCTAGGAGAGGGACGCTGAAGATTTCAACTATATTGATGATGTTTTATTTTCTAACCCAAGTGGTATACATACTTGTATTGTCCTATTACTCTATATACTTATTGTATGTTTAAAATACAGTTGACCCCTGAACAAATCAGGGGTTAGAGGTGCCAACGCTTGACATAGTTGAAAATCAGTGTATAACTTTTGACTCTCCGAAAACTTTACCGATAACCTACTGTTGACCAGAAGCCTTACCGATAACATAAACAGTCACTTAACATATTTTGTATGTTTTATGTATTATATACTGTATTCTTACAATACAATATGCTAAAGAAAAAGTTAAGAAAACCATAAGGAAAATATTTGCAGTGTTTGTTGGGAAAATCCACATATAAGGAGGCCCATGCAGTTGAAAACGGTGTTGCTCAAGGTGAAAACTGTATGTAAGAATGTTTGCTGAATGTCAGTAGTGGGTAGAACACTGCAAAGTGTCCAATTTTCTGGCCAACAAGAGTAAGACTTATACTCGTGGATGTGGAGTGTTTTGTTTGTTTGTTTGTTTTCCTGTTTTCTTTTTTATAGTGAATAGACATTTACATTGGTTTCGGAAGAAACATTCCATCTATCTCCACTTTTCCTGCAGTTCTCCTTTTGCAGTCAAGTCTGGTTCATGCATGTTTAACTGAGACGCATAGTTCTTACTAGCAGCAACACCCAGGCCAAAGCTAGTTGTGAGGAAGAAGACAGAGAATTCAAACCAGGAGATGCCCTGAGTACAGGGGTTAACTCCTTGTTTGCAGGGTACGTATGCAGACTGGGCTTGTGGTGAAGAACTCGGATGAGCATCTCATGATTTCTTGTCTCAGCCAATGATTTTCTAACTTGGTTCTGTTAGGATTTCCAGCTTGCACAACGCTGCGAACACATACAGAGATCTCACATGCCCCATCAATGTAATTGAAATGTCACAGCTACGAGACTGAAGTCCGCCAAAAAGCAAGGTTAAGTGGATGTTTGCTCAATAGTCAGCATTTTGAGAAACGTATACCACAATAAAATAAAATAAAACAAACTATGTCAAACTGGTACATCAGGCACTGCTCTGGGAAACTTGCACAGCTTCAAAGAAACTCACTAAAAGCCAGCAAAAAGGAAATCATTCTTTTAAAAAATCATATAGAGGTTTTCTCTATGGTAGTATATTATTTGCATAACATACTGTTGCATTTTGTGAGTAATAAATTGTAATCTATTGTGCCTCGCCTTATCACAGAACACTACACTCTAATGTAATATGCTACATGTATATTTGACAATAGGATTATGTTTTGCAAATTTACCTGTTATAAAAATCACCTGAAGCTATTGTGAAACTTTCTTCCCAGCCCCTCCCAATGTCCACAGAATTAGAATGGGCAGGGCTTCATCTTTCGTGAAAGTGGGTCTGTAAGTGTGGCAGCCAGGCCAACAGCATCAGCATCACCTGGGGACTGTTCAAAATGCAAATCAGCACCTTCCACTCCAGATGTAATGACTCAGAAACACTGGGGTATGGGGCTCAGAGTGTGTTAACAAGCCCTCCAGGTTATTCTGAGGTTGCTCAAGTCTGAGAACCAGTGGCCTCGAGCCAGGGTATCCAAAGTATGCTAGAAGGATCCCCAGCAGTAGCATCACCTGAAAGCTTATTAGGTAGGCATGCAGAATCTCAGGTCCCACCTGACACCTACGGGGGCAGAGTTTGCATTTTCACAGCATCCCCAGATGCTTCTCACTGACGTTGGAGAACCACTGTTCTTTGAACAAGGATTTGGCATCACCTTTCCTGGATTTGAAGCCCAGCTCTACTTCCCATCAGGCTCATGACTTTAAAGAGGTATTTGATCTTTCTCTTCTGCCAAATGAGCCTGACAACAATGCCTCTGATACTCCTTAAAGCAGGGGTGTCCAAACTTTTTTCAACGTTTTTCACCAAGGGCCATATGCGGTAAAATACACACACAGCCAGGCCACTCACTCGAGGTGAAGTACATACTGCGTCACCTGGTTTATTTAAGTAAAGTAAATTTACTTTTGGAATTTGCTGTGGGCCAATTAACAATGGATCGCGGACCGCAGTTGGCCCACGGGCCGCAGTTTTGACACACCTGCCTTAAAGGATGGTTTTGAAGATGAAATGAGGTAACGCACATGTAGTGTTTGGCACATAACAAATGCTCAATTAGCAGTGACTGTGGTTATTTCCTGGTGGGCTTTAAAAAAGAGCCCACTTATTGGACATACCTACAAAGGAAAATAAGGTTTTCAAGATATAGAATTACATAATTTAAACCACAAACACATGAGCCTGAGAAATGGACGTACTTGAGATTTGAAATTTTCAGAGTAAATATTCTAGCCTTTAAAGCCTAAGACACAACAATTAGACAATAGCTGCAAAAATCTCTTGGAGAACAGAGCAGTCATCATGAGCTGGTTTTTCTCAGTGAATCAAGAGCCGTAGGAGGCCTTGCCAGGCTGAATGCAGGTGAGTAGCAATCACATAGAATAGTTTTGTTCCCAACCTTTTTAAAATAGGAAAATAAGTAAATTCTAGGTTTTGTGCCCCTTTAATTTACTCTGACCAGGGTGTGAAATGAATTGTTTGTCATTTTAGTACTCTCAGTCCTTTTACCGTGTTTCCCTGAAAATAAGACCGGGTCTTATATTAATTTTTGCTCCAAAAGACGCATTAGGGCTTATGTTCAGGGGATGTCATCCTGAAAAGTCATGCTAGGGCTTGTTTTCCGGTTAGGTCTTATTTTTGGGGAAAAACGGTATGTTAAGCTTGGGGCTCTTACAGGTACGACAACAATTAACAGGATAAACAGAAAATCAATTATTGCATTAATATGTTTCCTCACCAACTTGAATGGTTAGAAAAACTGTCTTTTATACATTAAAAAAAATCTGATTTGTTATTTCAAGGGCACCCACATTCTATTCTTTAGTTATGAAATGGCCCTGCTCTACTACCAACATCTTCTGCTTCCTGCATTATTTGCAAGAAATGAAATCAAAATGACTTCGTGTTTAACAAGAACATAAAGGTCAACTGACCACACATCCCGTCCCTTGCTGCAGCTGCAGGAGGACCCAGCTATGGCAGGGTACCTCCAGAAATGGAATTTATGAATTAACTGCTGCTGAAAAGCCAACAGAGGGAGCACAAACCATTGTTTTTTTGTGACACATTAAAAAACGGCTATTAAAAATAAACTTTCCTACTGGTATGGCATACAACTTTTTTTTTTTAAAGCTGTGTGTCGAGATTTTGAAAGGCATTTATCAGGTAGTAACTATTCAAATGAGTCATATTTTCTTATTTAAAATTCTGTCAGAAACAGAGTAATGATTTAGGAAAAATATTTTTATTATAGGACCAAGTGAGCTGGCCTGATAACTTTTCTAGGCTTATCTCCTTGTATTTATAAAGTTCTAGCAAAGGCTTTTAAAATTCCCCATGCTCATTCTGTTGCCTTTTCTTGGTCATTCCCCCCCTTTCTATCAGTAGTTAATTGCCACCTACTCCACATACGTGGGGGGGAGGAGGAAAAGCAATTGTAGCCTCCTTCCTTAAAAATTTAGGTCTTAAGTGTGAAATTTCTTTGTTGATCAGAGGAATCACAGATCTCATACATATAGATTTGTGTTCTAGGAAAAACCTAGAGGCCCCTCAATGTCTGTGCCGATGGACTTTTTATATTATTTGGCTTCTCCTCTAATGAGAACTCCAAAGTGAACCTTCTTGTATTTAAATTGTCATAAGGCTGTTGAATTACCAGTTCTCCTTCATTTTACTGGGACAACTGGGACAACTTTAATATTCAAGTCCATACAAATGTCTACATACACTTATCAACACTTTCACAATTTTTAGATATTTGGTTATTTAAAATATACGCAGTTCAGCCCATACCTCCCTTCCCACAGTTGTTCTACAAAGATATCAATCAATAATGATTTTTCCCTAGTAAAACACATTTACTTTTCTTGATGAAAATCTTCAGGGTTGAATACTTTTAAGACAAAATACGAGAAATGATATTTGTGTTGATTAAATATTCACTTATGAATAACTTTCTGTGTCTCTGATAGATTATGAAGAGTACAGAATTTTGCTACCACAAAAAAAGGGGGGTGTTAACACCCTGGCTTTATTGCTTCATTACAATTTTGATAGTACCGAGATTACTGACTATTCCATATTACTTAAATCAAACTGCCAGCTGCTGTATAGGAGCTTTAGTCGTACAAAAAGCCCTATACATAACCAGCTGTGCCTTATAAAGCTAGTTGTTGCCTTTCCCCCAACCACTTATTTTTTCTTTCTTTTATCAGCAAGCTGTGGTTGGTTGTTTTTCTACCATCAAAACATACCTGGCAACATTGGAGTTTTATTTGCTGGGGTAACTTCGAGATGAGATTTTATGCATGTCCTAATCTAAAACATGAACTCCAGCAGCTTCCCCTCCTACCTTATTTCGGGACAAGGAGGGGCAATGCACATTATAAAATTTGGTGAATGTTGCTGTAAGAAGTTCCTTATGAGGAATGCAATCATTTGAACTAGGATGCTGGTCTGAGCTAACAAAGATAACCTTTTCCACTGACTTGTAGGATACTGGGTCTTATTATTTTCCCATCTTCCATACAATCTTGTGTTTGACCCCCATGATATTAGCATTAAAGCTACCCCCATACATATGGCCACCAGAATGTAACAAAGGGAAATGGTTAAGTGATTTAAATTCTTTACCACTGAAAGCTTTCAGCTTATTGATGTTCAAATATGAGTTGAAGAATCTAGCACAGACTCCTCAGAAATTAACAAATCAATGTGCCATTCACCAATCAAACACACAAGACCAATTTTCAGCTACACCATCTTCAGACTCTTCACGGAGTGTCCAGTTTAAGAGAAAACTGCCCCAGGGTCTTCAATTAATGCCATTCAATTAATAAAAAAGAAGTGACAACAGAAGTTAATAACTATTCCTGACCATTGAATCAATGTACAGAGGTGGCTGGGATTGCAAAAAACTGGGAGAAATTGAACCTAATGGGTGGAGCCGTATAAATATCCTCTGTGCTTCTTTACTATCCCCTTTCCACAAGGCAGTATCGTGGCATCTGCTCCCAAACTGTTCCCATCCTGTTCAAAAACTGACCTGCATATATATTGGGCTTAATGACCAAATGTTTAAAAATTCATTGCACAAGAACAGCTGAAAGCAGTTGATTGGTTTGAACTTTATTGTATGCACCTTGCTTCCCAGACCGCAGTAAAGCGGAAGGTCAGCTGGTAAACATTTGGGCATTTAAAAATAAGAGGCCCTTGGTTCCCCAATGCCCGGGCTGTTTTCTTTACCAGCAGCATTAGGCCCTACTACGTAAGTTCTTTGTGCTGAGCTGGTACTTTGTTTGGCTTTGTCTGCCCGTCCTAGTACAGAGGGCTCAGAGCAGATCTGGAGAGAAGTGGCTGCCTGCTAACTCTCTGAGAAGTTTTTTCTGGAAGCGTTGTCCTCCTTGACTGGGGAGCCATTTCAGTTGCAAGAAAACAGGCAATTTTGTTTCTTCTTCAAGTACTGTTTATAAGTGATTGTCACACCTAGAAATACCAACCCTCTCCAGGAAAGGCCAAATTGTACAACAGCGTTCTAGGAAGGCTCATCACTGGATAGAACTTCAGACTTTTGCCTACATGCATACAAGCAAGCATCCAGGCACTAGGAATTTCACAGTGTCATCAATAAAACCATGTTCTCAAACCATGGCATTCACGTGGAATATATTATTGGATAAAGGTTTTTTGTTAAAACAATGATTGCTTAGCATAGCAAACAGTCTAATTAATTCAAATCCAGCTCACAGTGGACTTCCTAAGTAGATAAAGTCTACCCTAATTCTAGAAAAGTCAGTACAATTTTGAAGTTTCATTCTTTGTTAGCAACAACTTTCACTCCATGCTTCCTCTTCTTTCTTGTCTGCTAACGCAGACCTCTGGGCTTCTCCACCTTGGCTAATGTTTCATCAGTCTGATTCCAGTTATTATTGATATGAGCAAACCACAAAGCAAATAAGGCATTGAGGCATCTGTTAAACAGAAAATGTTGGACAAAGGCATTTGGGGTGGGAGGGAGAAGGAGTGAGGACTAAAGGAAGAGATGCTGTACGTTTCTTTCCCGCGGTTTCAAGCCATGTCCTCCTGTGATCTCATGGTGTTTGTCGCTGTTTCCACCCCTGCCATCATTTCTATTATAAAAATTGAGTCATTTTATTTTATTTGGTGGCCCTTGGGCATGTGAGTATATGTGTGTTTTAAACTCACTCTCCTCTTTAACTGATTTATTCCTTTCTTCTTTATAATTTTCCCTATCTCAGTGTGTAGCCCTTTGCCATTAGAATGATAATCATACTAATAGCAGGAATGTAATTTCCCATAATGCTAATAGTAGCTGTGTGCACACACACACCCAGTTTATTCTTAGATTCATTTACGCTCTGACTTCTTCATCTCATATATAAATACAGCAGGTGTTTATCTCCATCAGGCAATGTTTGTCGAGCTCCTCCAGGGAGCGTGGGGCTAGCCCTAGGTGCCGTGGACTTACACGAGGCAGATTCAAAGATGTAGAAATATCTTTTTTCTCCCTTAAAATCCAGGAGTATAAATTTTATTTCATTTCTTCAGATGTTGTAAGTAGCAGAACCCTGACTCCTGTTTACTCAAATTCCCGCAGGTGTGTTTGTAAGGACAGGCAGCCGAAAGCATATTACCTTGAGTTATCGAATGGTGTCCTGTTTTTAATATGGTGCTCTGCTTCAAAAGTATCGTCAACAGGGATTCTCTTTTACAGCCTAGATGGAAAGAATAGATGATGATTATATAAGTGCAGTGGGGTTTTCCCTGAAGCTCTTCAGCGGCACATGCCGGTACTCTTCAGAGGCCTTTATAGTAAAGGTGGAATTCAGTGGTACGAGAAAGTTAAGCAGGTTCCTCACAACGGATTCTAAGTAGTAGTAATAATCACACCTTAGTTTTAAATCACTCTTCTAAGTTTGAAATAATGCTATCTACTGTCCTTATTGTTTAGAGATAAGCGTGAAGCATTTAAGATGAAAATGTAACAATGTTTGTAATTTATTTAAAAGAATTCATCAAAAATAACATAATGCAAATATGCAAAACATAAACAATTGTTACATCTCAAACAACAACAAAAGTGCTTCCTTATAAGTCATCTTTTTGGGGCTTCATAAAAACCCAGTGAAGTTGTTACAACAAAAAGTGATCCATCCCTATGTCACAGATAAGGATGATGTGACTAAGACATGTGAACAGCTCAAGGTGACCTGTCTTGTGTCTGACTCAGTCAGGACCAGAATTCAGGTTTCCTAGTTCCGAATCACGTGCTTTTTTTCTTTCTTAACCATGGTTGGTTGCATCCTGACAAATACTGTTAGATTCTCAACTGACTGTTTGAGTTATGGACTAACCCTCTAAGAGCTGAGTTTACAAAATTTAACTTTCAGATAGAATGTCTAGACTAATCAGATAAATTATCCAAGGTAAAACTTAGGCTATGTCCAAATTATCCAACAAAAACTTAAAATATGTTAATTTTTCTATCTCTTGACCATCTTAAATTTGGTAAATTAACATGGAGTGTTATTAGACTGGGTGACCAATCAGGGAGACCCTGGGTAAGTTATTTATCCTCTCACAACCTCACAGCCCATCACTGTAATGAAGATAATGGAAACCTCTGCTGCATAGGTTTGTTGCAAGTATTAAATGAGAAGTTATTTATAAAGTGTTCTGCACTGTATTATTCATTGAATACACAGTTATGAATGGTGAGCCTACTGTATTTCCATTATATTAAACCTCAGGTAGTGCACCTTTAAAATTCGCAATAGCTGTGAAAATTAACAATTGCTACTTAAAAAGAAAATATGACAGAGAATCCAGGCCATATGAGAAATTGTTAAAACAGGTGTGCCTTGGTCACCGTGATCTGGGTACATTCACTAGGATACCAGACAACAGAACCAAAAAATAAATAAATAAAACAAACAAACAAATAAAACAATGGAGTCTAAATTCATGCTGTTGACCTTATCTGGAATTAAGACCAAAGGAGATAAAACATCAAGATAATTGAAGATAATGCATTCAAACTTATTAGTACTAAAAAGCTTCAAAAAATGAGTGGAGAATTCAAGCAGAAGAAATCTGAATGATCAGCAACCATGAAAATATGCTCCCAGTTATGAGTATTCAGAGTTTAAGTTGAAGTAACAATGAGATACTACTTAATCTAACAGATGAAAATTACCTAACAAAGAAAATTATTTAAAGTGATAATACCAATTGCCTGTAGGGATGCACAGAGAAAAAGCAATCTTGTATATTTTAAGTGGAAATACAACTCTAATAGCAACCATGAAAAATAAATTGTGTAGATGGGGCCAACCAATAAACTCATTTTGGGAATCTATCTTATGGATATAAAAGCACAAGTATGCAACTCTGTAAGTGCAAAGACATACATTGCAGTGTTGTACATAGCAGCGAAAAGCTGGAACCAATGAATTGCTAATATTTATGGTATATCCACACCATGTAATGTGTCCATTAAAAAGAATGGATTAGTGCTCTTGCAGTTGACTTGGGAGGGTTTCCAAGAGTGGTCTGAGCCAAAAGAGTAAGATGCAGAGACAGGTGTACCATATGGTCACATTTTAGTAAAGCTAGCAATATACATGAGGTGTGCGTGTATGTTTCATATTTGGATGGAAGAGCATTGGGGAAAGTAAAGAAGAATGCAAATGAGAGTCTTAAGAAAACTATGGCATGCAAGAGACAAGCAAAAAAAATTAAAAAATTAAGTACATCAAAAAGAAAACACACACAAACACACACACACACACACTAGTATATATGATATATCCCATTTATTTAAAACTGTGGCATGTTTATGTTCTGCATATATGTTTTATATATGTTTGAAAAAATTAGAGGGGGAAATTCTATTTGAATCTATTAACTTGTTGGAAGTTAATAAACTATATAATAAAGTGAAATGCAGTGTAATTTGTATGGCATGGTGCCGTTATTTAAAAGCAAATGAGTAGATAAAACCTGTATATATGTGTGTATGTGTTATATATATATTCAATCATAGGGCAGTAAACTTTAGGCTACATCCAGCTGGTTGCCTGTTTTTGTAAAGAAGGTTTTTTGGGACACAGCCATGCCTATTTATGTGTTGTCTATAGCTGCTTTCTTACTACCACATTTCCTGGAAAATAAGACCTAGCCACACAATCAGCTGTAATGAGTCTTTTGGAGCAAAAATTAATATAAGACCTGGTCTTGTTTTACTATAAGACCCAGTCTTATAATATAATATAATATAATATAATATAATATAATATAATATAATATAATTAATATAATATAATACTAGGTAATATGATATGATATAATATAATGTAATATAATATAATATAATATAATATAATATAATATAATACCGGGTCTTATATTAATTTTTGCTCCAAAAGACGCATTAGAGCTGATGGTCTGGCTAGGTCTTATTTTCGGGGAAACACGGTATTAGGTTGGTGCAGAAGTAATTGTGGTTTTTGCAATTTTTTTTTAACCTTTTAAACTGCAATTACTTTTGCACCAACCTAATACAAGGGCAAAGTTGAGAAGTTGTGAGTTTTGACAGACACCATATTACCAGCAAAGTCTAAACTATTTACTATCTTGATCTTTATAGGAAGAGTTCATTGGCCCATGGTACCTATGACTGTATATATTCACATAAGCAAAAAGAAAGCTGAGGATGTACACCGCCCTGTCACTGTTGGTTCTGTCAGGGACTGAATGGGCCTGAGGGAATAATCGTTAGCTTTTGTGGCACTTCTTACCACAGGTGTATTATTTTTAAAAGTTGAAAATCAGTGAAGAGCACTTAATATTTAACAATTCAAGTAAAAATAAAGGGATAATAGCCTTAGAAATTTTATTCTTTGGGGATGGACTTATACCTTCATCAACAAATATTTGAGTGATTTGTATGCGTTCAAGCGTAGGGGACGCACATAGAGGCAGGACAGTAGGAACTCAGGCCTGTGCTAGCAGCCGGCGTAAGACAGTGTGAAAATGCTGTTATGAAAAGAAATAAAATGTTCTGAGAAGGAACTAATTCACTGAGGGATTTGGGGAATGCTTCACAAAGAAAGTTATGCTGGAATTGTGTCTCAAAAGACAAGTCTGTGTTTGTTGAGTCCAGAAAGGAACTGCCCCTGCAGAATTGAACAGAAGGTAGGAAGGTTCAACAGAAGTCATGAATGAAAGAAGAATTTCGACATGGCCCAAGCATAAGGTTTCAGGGAATATAGGAAGATGGGAGGGGGTAAGCTCCAGGAGCCAAAGATAGATATGTGTGAAATTAATTATAGCTTGTCACACCCCTGCCCCTTATTGGAAGGTTGCTTTGGACTTTGTTATGTTAAAAATGGGGAGTCAACTCAGGGTTTTAAGAGAAGTCAATATCCTGATATTGTGTGTCAAAAAGGTGTCTCTGGCATGTATGTGGAGATTTATGGAGTACAAAATGGGTACAAGAACAGAACAAACTGTATGTTATGCTTTCATGTACACAAGGCATTTCAATAAACAATAATGAAAAAAGTGATAGCAGCCAACACTTACTGTTATGTAGCAGACACTCTTTTAAGCACTCTAAGTATATTAACTCTGAATTCCTCACATTTATTATATATCCTCACATTTTACAGATGAGAAAACTTGAGAAACAGGTTGAGTAATTTGGCCGAAATCACAGAATTAGTAACTGTGTAGAGCTGGGATTTGAACCCTGACAGTTTGGAACCAGTCTGTACTCACAACTATTGTATTCTTCCATCTGAAGGGAGTTAAGTAATCATTTCCTGAACAAACACTTATTTAGCTTCCAGCATGTGCCAGGTAGTATGCAAGGTGAAGAACTGCTCTGTAAGGGCTTGTTCTTAGTCTATCTGATGCCAGGCTGGGAGATGGATTATCTGGAAGTGGTTGAGTGGTGTGTTGCAGTGTGAAAGACTGTGACTGTCCAACCAAGGAGAGTTCAGTGATCGATTAGGTATGTCTGCTGTGGCTGAGGGAAATAGTATAGGCAACCCAAGATTTGCTGACCTCATAATAGCTTATGTGTCTTCCGTGAGTGGCACAGCAATCAAAGCAGGCAGAGATTGTCCTGTTTAGAATGGTTGCCCAAATGGGTTTGGGTGACATGTCTGTATTTCCATGAAAACTCTGATCAGGTTGTACCCCACCCCACAATACCCCAGTCGACTGGACTCATCCAATTTTCCTGTTGGTTCATTAAGTCAGTTCCCCAGGACTCTAGGTCACTGCTTAGAAATGCAGACTCTGGGATTTATTATTGCTGTCTCCCAGCGAATACATGAAATTCACTTTAGCTCAAACCACCCAAGCATGACAACTCTAATAATGATGTTTTAATAGTGTCTACTGTATTAAAGTTTTTGAAATCTGATATCTGACATGAGCTAATATAAGCAATATCACAGTCCCCCCCTTTTTTTAATAAAACGGTTTCTTAAATGAGCAACTCAGTTGTACTGTACTGATAAAACCTAATGATTTCTAAAATGACGTTTTACTGCAATATTTATAATTTCATTGTTAACCAAGACTATACTCTGGTTTTTCAGAATATAAGCAATAATGTTCCTCAGTCTAAGTACATTGAATTCACCTCCGAAAATTTAGGTAACTAATTATCTGAAACTACTGAGGCGGTGAGTGTTTGCATCCTGTGTGATTGCACTATAATGCAAGTCTTTTCTGTGATGGAACAAAAATAATCCAAATCCTTTACTCAGTACACTAACTGGCTACTCTAAATATTGCTGTTAGGTTACTTGCAAATTTTTGTATGATGAGTATTCAGGTTCGGCTTTAAAAGGTTGGCGTTGGTTGGGGTGACAGATGTGTGCTTAAATAGTTTTAAATGAAACCAAGCCCCAAAGAGGCTCAATAAACAAATGACAATGTTTGGAAAAGAAAGAAGCTTGTTTCCTTTGATAGGGTGCACAGAATTTAACCAACCTGTGTTTATAATTACTGTCTGGTTTAGTTAGTGCGAAAGAATCTACTTGCTACTCACTTGTAAATAAACAAAATAGATCTGTTTTTCTATTCTGCAGCGAGCCTGTTGGAGTTTATTTTTCTTTTTCTTTTTCTTTCTTCTTCTTCTTCTTTTTCTTTTATTGACTACAGACCACTTACTTTATGTCCAAATTATGTTGTTCCATTTTAAACATTATTCTGATTTGAGGGGTTATTTTCCCCTTGATTCCTGGCCTTACTTCTAAAGATGGCACCTTTTCCCATATTTCAAGTCATCCCCTCCTCCCATCCAAAATGTAAATTACTACATTTAGGTCAGTTGTCCACATGCGGATGTTTGGTTGGATACCAAAGGTAGTATTTTTTTTGGCAGGCTTCTACAGAGAGCAAGTTGCTACTACTCACTTAATTGTAAAACAACATCAAATGGACACTGTCAGTTTGGGGCCACAGAGAATCTTGTGTAGCATTTGAAATCAATTGTTGGAACCTCCTGAACAGACACATATTTTTGTATGAGAAATTAAGTCTCACCTGTTATACACAAAAGCATGCTATATAATTTTGTGAAGAATTGTAGAAATCCATTAACTGTTGTGAAATCTTCCCTGGGAGATCGTGCTATCAGTAAATTTACTGCATTCTTTAAGTCTATTGTTAGTTAATTAGAGCAGGTATGTTCAGTTAAACTATGCATTGTTTTTGCACACTGCTTTTACTTTTTCCTCAACTTAAGAATTAATCGTGCCAATATAAAAATAGGTCAGAAGGAGAAGATACTGCATTTTAACTTCCATGTAGTAATGTAAAAAATAAAATCTAGTTAACCAAATGCTTTCTCAAAATTATTTTGCTCCTTGAAATTAGCATTAGACTATTATTTATTATTGAAATCATTCTTCAGCGTTAAGACAGATTTTTTACTAGGTTGTGGGTTTACCTTTTATGAAGATTGCATTAATCCATCACGAAAATTTTAAAACTCAATAAATTCATTTTACCATAAAAGATGTATAAAGCCATAAGTATTTTCCAGATGTGGATGTGGATATAAGTAAAGAAAACTCGTCTGTTCTGAGAGAGGAAAAACTGTTGACATTTCTTTGAAGTGTAATCTCTTTTGTTTATTTGGTTTTTAATAGCTTCCAGCAGTTAGCCACATATTTTTTAAGTGATGTTGCTCACATACTTTTTTTTTAAGTTGTGAGTGGCATTAACTTACTGCCATAAATTTTGAAGCTTAACCTAGAAAGGGAAGAGAACTTCATTGAGATGGGTAATTGTATAATTGCCAAAAAATGCAAGGCACCATTTTCCTTAGCAACTGTTTTAAAATGGAAGCTATGGACAGCAGGGGGCAGGGAATCAGTTTGCTATTGTTTTAATCTGTAATATTTATGTACAAAGGGCAAACTTTAGATGTTGTGTATTTCAATTGCAACATTTTCTTCCTTCTCTGTGCCAATCATTTGACCATTTAATTTAAACCCAAGAAAAGAATGAAGAATTTTTCAGATTACCATTGTGCACGTCGCCTATGTCCCATGGCATAACATGTGCATGTGTGCACAAAGCCGTCCACTTATGTACTGTAAGTGAGGGGAAGTTTAGAGTGATAAAAATCATTACAGTGGACTGAGTGACTGAAAAATCAGTGACACTGAAAAATGGAAACTATTTGGAAAGTAAGCGAAAACTTAAATATATATGTGTGTGTGTGTGTATAAGCTTTTGACATTTCATAATGATTTATATAACAGACTGCATAAGAATTAATTTGATATCAGATGTAATGCTAGCTATATAACCAACTGCACAAAGCAGAGAGCATTCAAGGTTGAGGAAATGTTTTTATATATAAATTAAGTTTAAAGACCATTTCTCATTCTGTCCAGTCAATGTTTTTTAACTATTACTTAGAATAATATGATTTTCCAAAGCTCAGTATGGTGGCCTTTTGTATATGTGAGTGTATTGGTATGTATATATGTTCTGTTCTTTTCTGCAAATATTCTAATGTACCTTTGTAGGTATGCTATATTTGTTGCATTTCTCCTTGGTTGGAATTTACTTTTACATATCCAACCTGAAAAAATAGTCCTTAGATTTTAATAAAATGCCACTAAAGTGATATAATTTTTATTGGTACAAATAAAAAAGAAATGTGTCCTATAATTTGGAAGAAAATGCTAAGCAAGATCAACTTGTTTCATGTTTTTAATGTAGTTCTAAACAATATGCTGAAAACATTCGTAATAAAATTATTTTAAGGGATGCTCCTTGACCAGCAACTCTAGCTACATATTAAGATTTGCTCTGTTTTTCATGTGTTTTCCATCAAGGAAGTCTGTGGTTACCTTCCTGATTCTGCTGGACTGGAAAAACATAGCTAATATGGTGTGATCTGGAGAAAGCTTTGATGCAGGGACTTTGCAAATAAACCTCCAGCTGCCATATGGTTTACATTCATCTCTCAATTTATTTCCTATAAATGTCTATTGAATATTCCATTGAACCAACACATGTGAAACTAGAGCTGAAAAAGAGAACTGTATATAGAATACTTTGTGGCAGCGAGTGATCATCATATTTCTTTCCCGATATTGCTACCAGCCTTAAATGCGGGGTAAATTAGTCAGATGCCAACGTTCTCAGACTTAGAGCAAAAATAAAGAAAAAATATTTCAACAGTTATCAAAACAAACACTCAGGTTTTATGTTTTGGGTAAAGTATTGCATACTCCGGAGCAGGATTTATTTGTGGCAGCTCTGAGTCGTGTGTTTAAGTTGGTGCCACTTAAGAAATAAAGTTATGTATGCCTCAGATGCAGAAATAAATGCTATTAATACGCTGTAAAGAAAAAAACAAATGCTGGAAGAGTTTCACATGAAGCTGTTTGGGAATTGACACCTTTGATGTCATCCTCGTTGGTTGCATTCTATTCTGGAATCCAAGCACCACCTCTCTGGTCTCTAGACCAAAGAGATAACTCATCTAAGAATTACTAAGTTTGCTCACTGCCTCACTTTCCCAAAAATGAGTCCATTCTCTTCCCTCTTAAGGCCAGCTTTTCCAAAGACTGAGCTCTTGGTTGCTAGAGGAAACTATCCTACAATTTCAGAGAAACTTTTTCCTACATCTGCCTACTGATTTTGTCTTCCAGGGAGAAATTCTTTTTTTTTATTTTTTTTTCCAATCAACATCCCCATGAAAATAGAAACACAGCACCTGGCAGTGACCAGTCATAGTACTTCCAATGTCTACTGTTACTTGGCATTTAAACATTGATGCCAACACAAAATATAAGGACTAAATATGGTTAGGGAAAAGGGAAGGTGAATTTCCTCCGATGAAGTTATCTTGTTGCTTTTCAGAATTCAATCTTCAAAGTCTCTTGCTTAATGCTTTAGTATTAAGGGTTTGGTAATGTAAATCAGAAAAGCACAACAAATCAAAGTGTAACTAAGTTAAATCTATTCTTGAATTAAGAACTGCCTAAATCCTTAAGAAAGGGAAAGAGAGTATTTCCTCAGAGACTAGCCAGGCCCGTGGTTTGTCCCCTGGGATTCCAAAACTGGGTGTGCTCAGCACTGACTTAACACACAGTTTATTTCCTTAACAAAAAATGTGGCATCAAACTGAAAATCATCATTCTTTAGCAAGCGTGTTATACATTGTAGACCAAAATTACATTATAGTTTTATGCTGTCCATTGCATCAAACCACAAACAAAATAGTAATAATAAAATATGTCAGGAAGGAGGAGAAATAAAAGAACATTTTGTACATCATTCTTTTGTGATACCAAAGCTGGGTTGAGAAATCTTATATTTAAAATGTAGGACATTGAGGTTAGAAACAAGCCTCTCATTCAGGTATTGCTTTTAAATGAGTGGCAGGGAGAAATCCCATGTTGTTTATTCTTAATCATAAAGCATGACTGAGATATTTGCATATGTGTTTCTATTCTTATTATTTTAAAACAGATACTTCAAGAATTTTCTTCAAAAATGAGGGGCTTTAAAAAATGACTGAATGAGGAAGGATGAGGGTGAGGAGAGATATTCTGATTTCTACATGCGAATAGTTTAATTCTAAATAAAGTACGTTTCCAATAAAAAAAATAAAATGCTTTGAAGACAAAAGAATTTCATTAGTTATCAAGAAGAAAAAAATTATAATAAATTCATCCCAAATCTATGTAACACATAATTAAGATGTTTACTGGTTTCTAATTTTGCAAATTAAATTTTTTTTTAAAATATTGTCAGGTTAAAATTCCTTGGTGACCCACTTCATTGATAGTCATTTTCTTCTAGCTTAATATTAATTTTATTTATTGAACTTACATGCTTCCAAAATAAAGTTAATTCTTTTTAGACAGGTGCATTTATCTTGGAGCTACAGTGTGGGGAGGAGAAACAATTTGAAAAAGGCGAATTTCCCAGGAGTAACTTTCTCTTGTGTCATGTTTGAATCACAATTCCAAAGACAAATTCTGATTATACCCTTTATAAATAAATTTTCTGCATTTAATTTCACCCCAAAATCCCAGTCACAGTAATAAATCACATCATCAGACTGCTGCTTGTGATCGTTGTATCTGAGTCCATGTGACCTGACGTTAAGCAAGTAAGTTAAAGGAATAAAATGAAGAATTTCTAGATGTCCTCTTCTGAATTCACTGTGAGGGTGACTTAATTTACTAGTTAAGGAAAAAAAAAATAATTCAAGTATTTGATTCTTCTGTTCTCATGCTTCTGAGGGTACCAGGGTCTATTAAATAGTGTTAGTAATTTCAAAACAAAAAAAAAAATTGCCACTTGCTGGCTTCGCTGGTCCCCAGCCCAACAGAAGATTTCAATTTCTGACCTGTCTAGATATGTGCATTCAATTAATAATCAGAGAGGTAACTCTGTGTCTCCAGGGCCCCCAGCTTTGCCAGCAGGAGCTCCTCTGCTCCAGACCTCGCCAGCAGGCTCTGTGCATGCTCTGTGGACAGGCCCTCCATCTGAATGCCACCAACCTGAGGCTTGAGTTAACTGACCTGAGAACCCTACTGCCAATCTAAATGCAGAACTCTGGAAATAAAAATTGTCCTAACATACTAGCTTTCAGGGTTGGTTTTTCAAAAACCCATACACAAATTTCAAGTTACTGCATTCTAGAATTGATATACTCGTATCTGCCTCAGAAAAGGGGGAAAAGACTCGTACTGATTACCAATCATGGTGACTTACTCTAAGGGTAGTCTGACAAATTAAATGGTGTTGGCTTCTATTAAATAAGAGGCACTGAAAGTCACCCTAAGATGGGAACGTTCTCTTAAATAACTTGTTTTCTGATAATAGATATAGGTATGCCCAGATAGTTCAAGAGAAAATTATGAGCAAAGAAGTTATTGGATTTCAATCTCCAAGTAAAAGAAGTTTCCTCTTCGATGCAGTGTGTAGGTGTGTTTTCTAGTTAGGGAGAGGGAAGAGAAAGAAGTCAAAGTTTTCAAAAAGAGGTAGTTTCTCCTACCCCCTTTCTGGCTATGGAACCAAAACCTCTAAATGGAGAAGGCCTCTAACACAACTTGGAGATATCAAATTTTCTTACATGACTTCATAACCTATGTTAATCCAAGAAGAAAGATATTCTCTTTAAAGTATTTTCCATTGGAAATCACTCGTCTTCATCATTTCTGGAAGAGACCCATTGTTCCTACTTTCTGACCATAGAAATTTAATCCTAAAGCATCAAATCACACAATGACTTGAGATGTGACACAATATAAATTTATGGCACACATGGGTCTCAAGTCATGTGCAAAACAAGCGATGTTTTGCTAATGGTAATCAAAATACAAAACCTTGTGAGTAATTTAACTACTTTGTTGAGTAGAGAAGTCTTCCTTATATCGAATACATTCTTCTCAATCCCTTTCCTTCCTGAAAGGACACGTAAGAGCTGTTGTCTTTGGAACTAACTGCTCATAAACCTCAGTTAATCCTCTCTCTGCCGAATGATAGACACATGAGGATCATTTCTTTAGTTAGGATTCTTGAATTGCAATCAACAAAAACACACTCTGTCTAACTCAAACCAGAAAAGAAAAGGATGGCAGGTTACCATGCTCCGTGGAATTGAAGGGAAGGCAGGCAATGCAGGACCAGGAGAGGCAGGCTGCAGTGCAGCTGTGGGACTGTAGATCGGTTTGGTAACATTAACCTGCTGCTGGAATAATGCATTCTCGTTCTGGTTTTGTGTTTTTATAATACCCACTATAATAATCTGTCCTGTGGATCAGACTGAAGAGCAACCTGATCAAGTAGGCTTGTCCTGCTGCTCAAACAAGCAAACAAATGCAGGCTTCCTGTCAGATGGCACTCAGGAATTAAATGGTGAAAGCACATGGAAAGAACTGTTTGGGGCTAGCCTCAGATAACTATGATTTTGGCTATACCCTTCAGCATCTTTGGGCCTTCAGTTTCTTGTCTGCGGAATTAACTTAGTAGCATAAGCAACCCCTAAATTGTGTGTGTGGGGTGTGTGTGTGTGTGTGTGTGTGTGTGTGTGTGTGTGTGTGTGTATTTCAGAATCTAATGTCTTTCATCTGACTGGCACTGGAATGAGAAAGGGTTACACACACACACACGCGCGTGCGCTTGCACACACACACACAATACCCATCCATATCTTTCCATAGGACTCAACAGAGCAGGCACTCACATATTTACTGAAGTAAGTATGCATCATTACACAAAGTTTGCTGTTGGTATCTTAAAATTCAGAACCACAGCACAGTTTGTAAGATCACAGACCTAATTTTCTGATCAGATGTCCTGTTGGTAGCAATGATTATTGTCAACAGGACAAAGATAAAACAAACTGGCACATTAGGAATGTTTAAGCTTTCCAAATCATCTTATAGGTTGGAGGGTCCCTAGCTGCTTCACAATACACTTAAAATGCTGTTTGAAAATACCTTATTTCCATTAACTCAGAATACTGAAGCCAAGGGTACATGGTCTGCATCTTTTGTCAGGTCAGGATTTGTCTAGTTGGAAAAAAAAAAACCTTCCAAATATCACACTACGTCAAAAAATGCATCTTTATTTTTTCTATACCTTTCCCCATTATCACTAAGTGAGATCTTTGGAAATAAAGATAGATTCTCCATGTGAAAAACAAAACAAAACAAAACTCACATTCATCTGTAAAACTCACATTCATTTTATTCAATTTTCTTCCCCATTTTCTAGTCATGGATACCATTTTCCTATGTCATCTCAAATAATATATGGGAGACTTCCTGACTATAATTTACTAGGCAAGTGAATGAAAAATGCTTTCATTTACATGATTAACATTTAATTAACATTGTTAATTAACATTGATTTTTTTTTTTTTGAAATTTTTTTCGGCTGATGTATAACACTTAACATTGACCTTAACTTTTAAAATAAAAGCTAGGTGTTAAGAAAGCCCAGGGAAATTGATGATTGATAATATGTATTATGATCTAGCTCCCTATGATCTGGGTGGAAGTTACAAAGTAATGTGCATTGTACCATATAAAACCCTAATGATGGTTAATGTTAGCTAATTAGGATGAACACTGAATGGAGCCAGCCTGGTTCGTAGCGGTACTAACGTCCTGTTAGAGTCTAACAAAATATTATTTTAGTCAAATCCATATATGAATCATTTTAGATTCTCACTAAGAAATACATTTTGAATCAAATTAGACATTAAAACCACATTTTAATCTTTGTTGCCAACAGAGATAATATTAAATACCTCCTTGAATTTAATGTGGTTTCTTGTTTCATTTTGTTTTAATAAATCTCAAATACAGAGGTATGCTGTACTTATATATTACCTCCTAGGAAATTATGAATATTTGCCACTCCCAATTTTTGAAATATCAGATGTATGCTTCCTGATAACCCATTTGAGTTCTTGTAAGTGTGTTTGGGTAATTCAAAACAGCCATTTTTACTGGCTACCAAAAACATCCAACTTCCATATCTGGCATAATGTTCATTAATTTTCTTATTCCCCAGTAAAACATCTGTGGAATGCATTTAAATTGATGTGCCTGTGTGATCTGACCAAGTCACTTTGCCGGTCTGGGCTACAATGTGCTTGAGGGTAAGATGGAGGGATCGTGCCACGAAGTCAAGACGCCTATAGATCCTAACGTAGCTCATTCCCCATTAGTTTAGGTCACTTATTTACTATTTGAATGCCTAAGTATGGCAGTAGGCAGTGGAGATACAGACATGAAGGAACGTAATGTCTGATGAGAAAGGCAGACATATTTTAATATTTCTGATGATAGGACTTAAAATGGCTTCTCAAATAAGGCAACACTCACTGATGGTCATGAATTCATCCCAGACGAAACCAACAGGCCAGTATGTCTATGGAAAGGTCAGTTTGTTTATAATGGAAAATACTTATCTAGTGTCTATGAGCTGCTCACTGGCCTACTGAGTTATTTCTGTGCCTTCTCCGGGAAGAGGTTGAGAATTTATGTGTCTGGGGCTGAGAACTGGTGTGTCTGAGCAGCAGGCCTGGCATGAAGGCTCACGAAAAGCAACAGCTTCTCCATTCAAGTTTCAGAACCTAGGAATAAGTAGTTCTGTTCTCAGCCAAGATGTCCCATGCAGTTAAATCATTTGACTAAGCAGTATTTTAAAACACTATTATTATATTAGAAGCAAACAAAGATAGAGTCCAGCATCTGTGTGGAATATTAAGGTCAGAAACATTGGTTTGCTGAGACCCTCTAGTAGCTTTGAAGTGAGACCCAGGCCCACAGGCACTCGCCTCTGTGGGATGGGGCTCTTTGGTGGCAGCAAATGAGAACTGCTGATTCGCAGTCCGTTCCCACTGCACATCCTTTCCCACCCTCTGTTGCAGAGCACACACACACACACACACACACACACACACACATTTTTGTTCACTGTTCTATACTCAGTGCTTAGAGCAGTGTCTCCACAGTGGAAACTCAATTATGTATATGATGAATGAATAAATAAATACACACACTGTTGCATGTGAAATATTTGGTGGTCCCATTTAGTTCTAAATACAATAGATGGACAAGAAATTCTTATTGCATTGAAATAAAATGCTTGTGATCATGCCATTAACATATGCTTAAATATATTGGTATGGAGGCCTCTCCCACAGTAAATCTTCTAACACCTCTTGAAGGAGACGCCCTGAAGGAACAGACTATATCCATTTTTGTTTTACATTACTATTGTGAAGCTGTGAAGGGAGAAAGGAATTAAAATGGAATACTGAATTATATTCTGTTTAAATTTTAGCATACACTGTGTAAGGCCAACCAACTTCTACAGAAGGATAAATACTGTATCGTTAGACTGGTTGTGTCAGGTGAGTGGATAGAAAGATGGACTGGGGGTGGAACTATTCATTTTACTTCACACTGGAATTGACAACTATCATCCTTAGACCAAATCCAGCTTGGAGATACGATTTATTTGGTCAATGCAATATTTTGATTTTAATTTAAATTAGTTGCTATCATTTAAAAATGGGAAGATTTCTCAAAATAGGCATAGCTGAATTCAAGGCAGAATAGTGGGTAACAATGAACCCAAATTCTTGTTCAGCCCCAGGAAGTGCTACCTGCCTGAGACAGGGCACTGGCCCCACTGCCACAGCACGGACCTGGATCCCCCCTCAGTTCCATGTCAGTCCAGCTCCTTTAGGAAGGAAGTTCAGTTCTGAAATCCGCTTTGGATGATCCTGTACTATTTGAATTCTTTTTTTTCCCCAAGAAGTGACATCTACTATTTTTGTTTTTCATGTGCCTGAAAAATTTTAAACTGAATTTTAAAGCCCAGAAAAACTGAAGAATATTTCTCAAGCAAGCAATAAAACAATATGACAGCATAATTCAATTTTCACATATATAGATATAAGCATAGATATCTCATTTATGTATGTACATGTAGAAAAAAAGACTGGAAGGATATATTCCAGAATATTAACAGTAGTCATAGTGTTATCTTTAAGTGATGAGATTTCAGATGACCTTTGATTTGTTTTTCCATTTCCTTTTTATACTTTTCTGTCTTTTCTGAATTTTACACAAGGAACAAGGAACTGTTATCTTCTTAAGAAGAAAATTTTCCAATTGGATTTTGACATACCTGTGGTTCTAATTTCCACCATTTCCTTGATTCCTTTGTAAGGAGTCTCTGGCTCTCATCTCTTTGTAAGATCTGCCATCTACGTATTTACCTGCGGGGCGGCCCCCAGCTCTGCGTGTTTGTTTTTCTCCTCTCTGTGCAAACTGGCCTTTCCACGGCTCACACCCTGGGGTGGCTCACGTTGGAGTGACTGACAGTGAATCAAAATTAAAAACACCAGTTGGCATTAAAGGTCACTGCTTTATTAGAATTATTCATTCAAATACAATTAACTTACCCCTGCTCTGGGGGAAAACGAAGAGTTTACGCCAGGGAAAAGGAAAGATCTAAGGGGTTCTCCATTTATCGCCTTTCTCCTATTCGAATTTTTTTTTCCCCAACAACTTTATTGACATGACAGGCAGCTTGAAATACAGGAAGGGCATAGAGCTGGAAGGTGTTTCCTTTGATATGCACGAGCTAGGGCTAACTTCCTTATTTTGAACACAGAATAAGGTTTGGAACAAGTGGGTTCTTAGAAAACCTCTCTCAAATAGTGACCCGCATAACAACGGGTAAGGATTGTGTTTAACTTTTTTATCCTTGTAGGATAGAAGCACAAGGAGTGAGTGACCCTGACTCACCACAATTGCAGCCCTTCCCAGTACTGCAAAAGGGGGCGCTATCACTTTTTATCGGGGCTATCTTTGAAATGCTAATGAAATCTTTGAAGTGGGAATGTATACCATATTCACCTAAAATATGGCACACAAATTCATGAGGACTCAATCTGAATCCTCTCTAGAATGAAGAAATTGTTCCAGGTCAGTAACTCCTATGTTCTTTCTTCATTCATTCATCCATTCAGCTTTGGAGTCAGACAGCCTGGGCTTCAAATCCTATCATGAACCCGGATGAGTTATTTAACAACTCGAAGGTTATATCCTTACCTCTGAATAGTGGTAAAATAGTGTGTATTCAATAGATGCTTTGAGGATTAAATTAGAGGGAATTTGTAACGCTCTTAATTGCATACTTCAAATAAATGGAAGTTTGATAAACATTACATGCTATTATCATTCACCTATGTTCTGGCAGTTGTGCTAATTGTTGGGACGAAAAGGTAAAATAAAATAAAATAGAATAAAATAAAATAAAATAAAATATAACGATCCATGCCTTCAAGGATTTTAGAATCTTCTCAAAGGAAAGCACAAAGAAGGCAATTCTGGAAAGCATGAAATCTACAGAAACAAGAAATAAATTAGTGGTTGTCTGGAGCTGGGGGTGAGGGGTGGGAATGAAGACTGACTGTAAATGAGCATGAAGGTTCTTTTT
This sequence comes from Rhinolophus ferrumequinum, assembly GCF_004115265.2. Taxonomy (NCBI): domain Eukaryota; kingdom Metazoa; phylum Chordata; class Mammalia; order Chiroptera; family Rhinolophidae; genus Rhinolophus; species Rhinolophus ferrumequinum. Next base: position 64,334,521 of record NC_046300.1, read on the forward strand.
GGTGTAATGAAAATGTTCTAAAATTGGATTGTGGTGACAAATGCATAGCTTTGTAAATTTACTAACAATCAGTGAATTGTACATTTCAGTGGTGAATTTTATGATATGACATGAAAATACCACAATAAAACTGTTAAGAGTAGAATCTAGCATGACAGTTGTGGACGTTGATATCTGAGAAGGGCTGTGGTTTCTACAGAGGAAGGGATGACCTCGGGGTACAGGGGGAAGTTTTGCAGAGGAAGAGATACTGAGTGGAGTCCCAAAAGATAAGTAGCATTTGAGAGTGGATGGTAACACACTGTAAGCAGAGAAAGCAAGTATCGAGTCTCTCAGCAAGTAGGATGAAAGTAATTTGCTGAATCAAAATAAATATGGTATATATATATATATATATATATATATATATATATATATATATATATATATATATCAGGTGATGGAAATATTATGACCAGAGACTTGTGGGAACCTAAATCTGTATTTCCCCTAGGATCAGTGGTTCAACCGTATTTGTTAATTCAGGGTTCCCAGTGACTTCATAGATTATAATTACTGTGCATACCAGGAACTGATTGTACATGAAGGACTAGGGCAAGACTATATGTACAGTTCGTATACCAAATGTCTATCGTCCTTTAATAAAAAAATGGGATGATTCCTTAAAAAAAAAACCAAAAAACAAAATAAATATGTTGACTCTCCTTACATCCAAAATATTGCCTTCTTTTCATATAATATGGAATGCTCATTTTGTTAGTATTATGTTTCTCCTTCCCAACCTTATCATAAAGGTATGCTTGACCCAAGAGAAAATAAGGAAACAAGAAAATAAGAAAATAAGAAATAAGAAAATAAGAAAACATTTACAAATCTCTAAATTTGTAGATGTACCGCTCTCCCAAATCATTGGAATGTAGCTTTGAAATCTGCTCGTCCAATTGTCCTAAACTGAAGATGAGGAAACAGAGACTAGAGCAGTGATTTAGTAAGGTTTTGACCATATCCCACTTAAGCAATTTTTAAAAATCAAAACAAGCAAGAAAATAAAATCATAGCCCTGGTACCCACTCATGAGGGCCCACTAGGATTTCTTCTGTGTGCACATGTGGGGTGGGGAGAGGCTTTGTACCACATTATCTCAAAATACTAACTTAGTCCACAAACTTGAGTGACAGCTTCATTCCATGGTAATCTTAGCTCATGGAAACCAGAGTTTGATTATGCTCATTAACTTCTATGTAGGTCACAAGTTATTGTAACAACTGCCTAAGAAAGTAATGACAGTTGAATTTGCATGTCATTTGTCCAAAAGAACTAAAGAAGAATCCAACAGTACTTTGGACTATATCCTGCAAATCCTTGCCTGGAAAAGCCAAGTGGCTGAGTTAATCGTTCAGTAGGTCTGTGAGGGAATCAGGGTTAGGACACTCTTTTGTCAACCAGACAGAGGCTCTCCGCACTGTGCTGGAATGTCAGTTAATGCTCCAGGATACAAACACTTTTTTCCCAGGCCATCAAAGTTAGTAAAAGACAATCTTCAAATGGAATGGAAGAAGTTGACTGAGACTGAGTCTGATCAAAGAAAGCAAGATTTGGAACACAGGTGAAGTGTGTGTCTGAAAAGTGCAGTGGTCCATCAGCTCAGTGCTCAGGTCATTCATTACTCCTGTGCGTGTAATTTTATTCTTTGGAACAAAGGACTCCAAATAGGTGCAATATCTAGAGCTCAAAGCACCCGAGTATCCTTGAGATTCATAAAATGAGACTCATCATGGGTTCTACATGTGGCTTAGAAATAATGCTTAGTCATACTCACTCCATTTTCTTTAGAAATCTTTCGTTTCGTTCCATTTCACTTTGTTTTGTTTTGTTTTATTAAAGCTTTTCCTGCTTCTTTCTGGTCCTAAGACCATAGCAAAGTTCACCAGAGAAAAAGACTTCCTATATAATTACAAATAGTCAGAAAGTAGTGTGTGTTTTACTTTCTCTTAGAATGAAGACTGCAGTCAGGTCAAGAGTGGTGTCAAATAAACAACTCTACTGTTTTGAATTTTTTAAAGGCTGAGGCTCCAGATAAAACAACTGCCTCTTGCACATAATATTCCCTGTGATCACATGTCATGATCGATGACAAGTCAAAACACACTTTGTTTACTCAGCTTTAATGTGAATGTGGTGGTCAGGGTTTTGCTATGTTATTAGATAAATAAAGTCCATAAACACGGTAAAGGTCTGTTTTCCAAACAATGCAATGTTTCCTTTCCATACCTTTGGGCTCAACTTTAAAGAGGAAATTCATGACGAATTTGCCCACTCAAGAGGCTTGAGTTTCTTCATTTTAAGGCTTTTTAAAGTAGTTAACACTCTATACTTGCTTCATTTTATGTGTCTAAAGCAGGGTTTCTCAACCTCAGCACTATTGACATTTGGGATTGGTTATTCTTTGTTGTGGGGCCACCCTGGGCATTACAGGCTGTTTACCAGCACTCTGCACACTTGATGCCAGTAGAAGCCCCTGGCCATTGCCAAATGTCCTTTGAGGGGCAGAAGAACCCCAATTGTGAGCCATTGGTCTAGTGTTTTGAATATACCAACAGGAAAAGAAAGTTTCAGCGCTACATAAAAATAACTCACAACAATAGTATCATATGGAATGTCAAAAAATTGCAACAGGAACTTACACATCACCAATAATAATGACTATTTTGAACAAATGAAATTTAAGTAAGTGACCATTAAAAACAAAAAAGGGCAATCCTTAGCTAGTACTCATGTCAGTCTGGAGTGAGGGGATTCTATTTTCCAAAAGTGAAATCCAGGATTTCGTTCTCTTTCTATGCATAGTCCTATGGTATACTGAAAGAAACAATTGTCTTCCATTTTTCTTTCAGGAAACACTGCACCAATTCAATGGGAAAACACAAGTAAGGTGATTTTTTTTCTTGTTAAAACATTCCCCTAAGAAATTTCAGTCATTTCCTTATACCACTACAGTTTATCCTTGGCCTTTCCTTAAGCATATTTTAAGAAATTCTTCACATATTCATCTTCATTGGCGTTTCTGTTGTTATAATGAGGCATTTGTTATAAACATTAGTGACCATAATCAAATTTTCATTTGAAACCTTATATCAGCAAACTTATGTAGGAAAGAGTGGAACTGCAGACAGTGTTACTGAAGAAACAGTTAACACAATTTAAATAAAAAGGTTTATGGCTAATTTCAACTCATTTAGTGAATTGTAATTATATGATTACCTATAGAACCTCCATAGTATGGTATTTGAAAGATCAAAGTTAGTGAAAAGTCAGCATGTAATTAGTTTCTTGCTTTAGAGCATTAGGTAGAATTACTGCAAAGAGACAAAACTATCATTTTATAGAGACCCTTAGGAGATTTATAATGATGGTAGACAAATATATGCATACAATATCGGTTGGTGTGCTAAAATTTAATTTTCGTGAGGAAATGTGGTTGCAGATGATCACAATACATGGGGATGTTCTTATTTTAATATTGGTGGATGTTATTATTAGAGAATCATATCAAAAGATATGTCACCAGGGAGAAAATATCATTTATAAATCACTAATGAGTAGCAAACAGTGTTTAGCTTGGAGGTCTGAGGCATCTCTTCATAATGTGCCTTTATGATCAAACACAAAAGATCAAGTGCAGACAGGATAGTAGATCTATATTTTATCTCATTCTGCTAAGGAATATTTTTCTACAGTTAAGAGTTTCAGTGCCTGTATTACATTTCCTTCTCCTCAAAAAAGATTCTGCAATTAGTAGAAAGTGGTTTTTATTGTGTCAAATTTGGGACTTAGCCATGAAGATAATGTATGACTGTACAGATTGAATATTATATAAATTTTGTGCCCTCACAGTACTACATAGCATGCGACTAGTTTATCTAAGAGAACACACCAGGAAATCTCACGGCTCACAACAGACATCCTTGAGGACTTTGAGATTTCTTGCTTTACCATGTAAGGTGAATTCAAATCGTTCTCAAACTGTAGAGTGCAGATCTTTGGGCCTTCTATGGTCCATTTTTCAGTATATTAGAGTAAATCTAAAATTATGTTCAAAGGAAAATCTTAGTCATGGTCCCAGGTAAATGCAGGCTTTTGACTATCTCTGAGCAGCAGCTGAGTTGTGTTCAGGGAAATTACGAGAACTTAAGTGTCTCATTCTTTAATAAGAAGACATCAACCTTTATTCCTCAGCTCAACAGGTTATTAAAACATATGTCTCTAACCCTAGTTGGAAATCCAGACAAACCACCATATAGGTTAATCATAATCTTGAACCATTTTTTTAAGGTACATATGTGGTTCATCCATTTTTTTCTGGAACATCTCATATTTACCACTGACTTGAAGCTACACTATTCTTTGGTGCAATACCATCTAACTACTGAAAAGAGTGATGGGCTAGAACCTTTAGAAATGCTTTTGTTTCACCTGCTTTGTAGACCTTGTTATTCGCATTACTAAGCATCTGTTTTATGAGAATGCTTGGAGACTTTGATTTCTTAGTATAAGAGTACTGCAATTCCTAAAGTGCTAGCTTGCTTTTTTCTTATGGACAATACCAGTTTTATTTCTTATGGACAATACCAGTTTTCTAATTTATGTTTCCCTATTGATGTTAACTTCAAGGAATTTTAAAGTCAAATTTGTCATCCATAAAGCGCAAAGGACTTAATGATAAACATTTGTGGTTCAAATTGCCTTCCTCATTTCATTTACTATTGCTGCCCATATTCTTCCTTTTCCTGATCTTTCTTACCTATGCTAACTTACCTTATCTTGCTGTATAGTATGTTTTCGTAAGCCATCTTAAATGTTTCAGAGAACCAAGTGCTTATAAGTAATAAAGTAAAATTACTGTAGCTCCCAGACTACATTGTGGTTTGTTCAGTTTTCTGTGATTTATTTATGAAAAGCTTGTAGTTTTTCATGAGGTATCACACCACCAATTCACTTGACTCTACACCATGATAGGTTGGTTCAATAGAAAAGGGAGAAAGGGAGAACTGGAAACACCAAGAAGGTAAGGATTCCAAGAACAGAGCAGAATACTCACAGGAAAGTCATGGAAACCAGAAGGCCTGGAACCACAAATATACCATAATAACAGTACAGAGACTTCAGAGAGGAAGCAGTAGAGAGCAAAATCTTATTTATTACCAGGTGGTTCCCCTCTGGTGCTTCAGAGAATCACTGCACATCCTTAGTGAATCATAAGAAAAATCACTAAGCATCCTTAAATAAATTCCTGTTGCTATCACTCTGGAGTTATGCTAAATAGAGTTACCCATGTGGAAAGTTTCTTGATGGCAGCTTGACACCTATAATATGGAGCATGTACCTTCTGACTTCTGATTTGGGTTCATACTCAAAACCTCATTTATTTGCTTGCCCCCTGCCCAGAACATTATTATGTGTAATATGTCTTCCTCAAACTGCAGTTCCATTTGTTCTACTTCAGTTTAAGATACTCTGGAGTATGGTTGGCTATTTCTTTGGATTTCCCCCAAGGTTTTCCCACTAAAATGAATTCCATTTACTCCAAATACTCTACATTTTAAGTCAGAAATCATTCCCAATAGTTTGCTAAACTTAGAAAACCATATTATAACACCTCAATTTTCCAATTTGAAGAAGACAAAAATATTTCACCACAATTGATTGATTCAAATAAAATGGGCAGGGTTGACTATAGTCTCAAATGTCCTTGTAAAAGAATGGAAAGCTCTTTATTGAACCTGTCTTGCAAAAAGGCAGGTGATTGGTGGCAAAGTGTTCTGACTGAACTCTTTGTACTTAAATCCAAGACATGTAGGATGTCTAGCAAAGCAAAGAATGTTTTTAGGGTCAACCACTTTAATGTAAACATTTAAAATTTATCAATTGTTGTAAATTTAATCTATGATGTTAGAGGTCAGAATATAAAAGTTCCCTTGGAGAGGGGAATAGTGACTGGAACAGAAAGGGAGGCTTCTGGAGTCATGAGAATGTTCTGTTTCTTAATCTTGGTGCTGACTGTTACGTGCATTGAGTTTGTGAAAATTCATCTTGCTATTTACTTATGGTTTTTGTACTTTTCTGTATGTACATGAAAAGAATTTTTCTAAAGTTACTGTTGGAAAGCCAGGAGAAATTGGCAATCTCTGGTGAAATTGTACATTGATATAACACATGAAACAACCTGGCAATATCCATCAAATTTATAAATGCATTTATTTTTCAATGCAATAATTTTCCTTTTATGAATTTCTCCTACAGAAAAGTTGCACATTGTTTGTAACAGCAAAACATTATAAATTAACTCATTCAATAGGACCAATTAAAGAATGGTACATTTATATAATGAGATGCTGTATTTAAAATTTTCAAAATAAAATAAACTTCCCATGTACTAATTTGGAAGGATCTCAAGGCGTGTTAGAGAAAAGGGCAAGGGGAGAGAGATTTTCAAAGGAGAGGCATTATATTTATATTCAAGGGCACACAAGCAACTGAGTGAGGTGACCTTATTAGTAAGCTATCTTTTTTGTTATTTTTGAAACTTTAAGTAAATTTCCCTTACAAAAATGATTTAAGTTTTTTAAATTACAGTTAAAAATAGATTCTAAATATGGTGAAATTAATATTGCATGGCTCATATTACCACTCAATATGGAAAAAATGCAAAAGAATTTAAAAAGTTATTACTTACAGGTTATCCTTCATGAAGATGAGATGAGCCATGAGTCAAAATGCTCTGAGTCCCTACAGTCTCTTTTCATATTATCTAGTTTGTATTTCATAAATGTGGTCAGAGAAGAGATGGTTCCTTATTGTAAAAGGGCCTATCTTCCACGCCATGGGACTCTTTTGAGGAGCTGACTTCTTACATCTTCTCCAAGGATACACAAGAAGAGACGGTGGAAACCCTTTCAATACCACTCTGATTCATGGTGATATAAATGTGAATACTTTAATAAAAACTGTCCTCCTGGGTCGGTGAAGTTTCATGGATTTACACAATATAAACTCCTGGAGGCAAGATAAAGAACTGAGAATGGGATCCCTAGCCAGCTACAGAGGCTTTGTATAAAACTGAAAGAAGAAAAAAAAAGGAGAAAGGAAAGAGAATGGAGTTAACCTCAGTAGGAAAGTGAATTGTACATATTACATAAAGGCCAAATATTTTTGAAATATCTTAAAAAGTTAAATTTGGGGCCCATGATGATAAATAGGCTTCATGTCTTATGCCAGCACTGATTGCTTGTTCAGGTAACTGGAGGTCATTGTTAAGGGTTTTGAGGTTGAGTTCAGCTGCAGGTGGAAGGAGTATCATGATAGATTAATGATGTCTGTCAAGTACACAGTCTCAGGGTGTGGTTGAACACATTCCATATACATCAGAATCTACCTGTCCTCATTTCATCAACTTTTAAGCATGTATTATTTCTCAGGCACTGATGACATAATGATGTTTAAGATACATTACCATCATACATGGAAGGCAGACACTCAAACAAAGAATTATAAGAAATTCCAATTAGACCCTAAATTTATGATTTCTTGCTTTATCTTTGAAATCTAAGAGTACAAGTCACTTCCATCATTGGTTTAATTCAATCAGACTCAAATTTATTGCAGAAAATGAGGGATCATAGTGTGCCAAGCAATCTGATCTATCAGTTTTCTCAAAGTCTGTGAAAACACCTTTCTGGAATAAAATACATTCTCCTTCTTTGTCTTTCATGTCTCCCACTTTCTCCTGCTTTCCCCACAGGGCAAACCTCAGGCTCTACATCCCAGAGCAAGTTTTATCAGAAACTTCACATTTAAGGATTGTGGCATGTGGTTCCCTAAAATAGAATGCATTGTGACCTTTTCAAAATCCTCCCCATTCCATGTATCCTTCCCAGATACGCAGCTCATTCTTTCTGTCGAAGGGAACAGTGTAAAGAATGCACTGCCAGCAAGAGGCTTTGGAGCCCAGCGGGGTCCTGGTGGATGCATGCATATACATGGGATCGGGGGAACCGGATGGACCAACTCTCCCAGGGAGTGAAAGTCTTAAACCAAGATTAACCTTGAGGCTCAAATTAGATAAAAACAAATAGAAATTTCTCCACAGGAATAAGAGCTTAATATAAAGGAAAAGTATTTCATAGCCCACATAACTTTAATTAAGATGAAAGGGTTTCCGAGTATCTGCTTCCTTGACTATCTTATGTTTAAAGATGTGTGTTGAGCTCAGCATGAAGGAACTAGTCTATGCAGCTCATTATTCACTTTTACAAGGGCCTACTTTGGAAGCTCTTTGTAAAGCTCTGGTGTTCACTTCCAATTTTCTCTCCAAGTGTGCCTTCTTCCTCCAGGCCTTTGTCACATTTTGGGGGGGATCTGTCGATCTTTCTATTGCAACAGTGGGCACACTTTGCAACAGAGACACCCCTTTTCAGTTACAGGACCGTATCACATGAGCTGATACTCACCTTCCCTGGTGCTGCAGCCACGTGTTGGAGAGTATGTGAGGCCAGTGGACTGTATGATTTCCCACATGCAATTCATTAAACAGGTTTTTGTTCTTTTCTAGTAGGAAACATCTAGTAGGCAAAAGTTTACACACAAAGAATAAAACATAATACACACACTGAAAGACTAGAAATCCTTCACTGAAGTTGTTAAAAGACTGACTGGAATTTTTTCAATTCATCTTAATAACACAATTATGATGTTTTAGATGAGCATCCTTCTATTTTCTTTAGTGGAATTTTGTAAGAAATACATGCTCAATTCAATCTCTGCAGCATCCAGAATAGCAGTGAATGTGAGGACTCAGGCATCCCCAGGTGCGCATGGACATGGGCATCCCCCCAGGTGCGCATGGACGTGGGCATCCCCCCAGGTGCGCATGGACGTGGGCATCCCCCCAGGTGCGCATGGACGTGGGCATCCCCCCAGGTGCGCATGGACGTGGGCATCCCCCCAGGTGCGCATGGACGTGGGCATCCCCCCAGGTGCGCATGGACGTGGGCATCCCCCAGGTTTGCATAACGCAGGTATTCCCCAGGTGCGCATGGACGTGGGCATCCCCCAGTTGTGTATGGAGTTGGGATGGCACATGGATTTTGTGATGCTGCAGCAGTTACAAGCCTGACCTCAACCTTAATTTCTAATCTGCAAAAATGAGAATTAGAGTACCACTTACTTCATAGTAGGAGAATTAAATGAGATAATACGTATAAAATCCATATGTGCCAGACACATAGTAAGCATTTAAATAAATGCTAGTTTTAAGAGAATAGACATTGAAAAAGCATTCAAACATGAAATATTTTCTGATGGTTTAAATTCACTCCTTCAGTGTGTGATCTTGGGTAAATTATTCAATGTCTCAAAGCCTTGGTTTCCACATCTATAAAATGGGGATAATATTTACCTGCCTTGGGGGAAGGGTGTTGTAAAGATTAAGAGAGAGAATATATAGACAATGTGAGCTTGGCACAATGCCTGGCAGTAATGAGATTCTAATGAATGTGAGATATTAGTAATTATTATCTAAAGGCTGTTTAGCATGTTTTAGGGAAGTGCTGTCCTTGGGAAACCTGGATGTGAGTGATATTTTTGTACTACTATTTTCATGAGTCCAATTAGAGTTGATCTGCAAAATGTACACAATATACGCAGAGTAAAAGATCAAAAAGTATAATACTTTCCAATGGATCGTTTGTGATTTTAAAAAATGGGGAATCTATAACCAAATTAAATAAGTATGGAAAATAGTACATACCAGTCCCTTTCCATTCCACCAAGCTTTCAATCCTTTAGAAATTCACAATGTCTGTTTTAAAAAAAAACAAGCAAAGGTAATTCACAGTAAGAAACATGTAGAACTTTATTTCATGTTGTGTTTTTCAGTCTTATTTAACCATTAACCCGTTTTTCCTATAATACCTATTACTGATAGAGACTTACTGAAACATATCCAAGCATATGAGTCTAATCAAAAATAAAATGCTCTAATGCATTTGAATCAGATTATTGTTTCTGGTCCTGGAGGAATAGCAATCTCTCACATTTTTTGTGAGTTAATATCCTGCAGAAGTATTATTCAAAGTATTGCTTGCAAAAAGTTAAGTGACAGCACATAAGTTGACACCCAAACATGTCTTGCTCACATCAGCAAGGAAAAAAAATATTCGTGAATTTAGCACAACCCCAAGACGGCTGAGTGATCCCATCCACAGGGTTCTCTCCCCAGGGCTAGGTGGCAAACTCAGGTATCTGGAGGGGCCAGGTAACAGAAAGAATCAGGCCTTCTGGGAAGTTTCATAGAAAACACTTCAGAACAATCTGTTTTCTTATATTCAAAAATTCTTTCTCCCATTTTCTGGAAGCACCAAGTATTCTGTTTTCCCACTTTTGATCTAAAGATTTCTGCCTTAGGAAATATTGTACAACTGCCCTAGTAAATTGCAAGTGACACTTGCCCACAAGAGCAGAAAGATAGTAAGGAGGGGTAAAGACTGTAGCAGACGCCCTCCATCTAAACGGAGGGACAGCCACTCAGAGCCAGCCCACCGAGGCCTGGGAGAATGCCATACATACCTCTGGGGTTTTAAAGGAGCCTGGTTTTACATAGCTGCTGAAATTTTAAAATACACACACACTCACACACACACGCGCACGCACACACACACACACACACAGACATGAGATTATAGGAGAATGTTCGGATGGAATTGCAAGGTACCAGGTCCACTCATCGGAAATCCACGTAGAGTCTTACTCTTGGACCTCCTCAAATCCAGCATGTGCAGCCTTCCCATGACAGGTTCAGATTCCAGGGGGAAGCGACTGCAGGTCTGATTTGTTTCAGGAACTATTATGCCATTGAGAACAACTGGTTTATTCATTCATTCCAATAATGTTTCCTGAATTCATACTGCGTATTAGAATCTGGGCTTGAGTCAGGGAACAGAACAAACAAGTCGCTAGAGCTTACATTTCAGTGGCAGGGGGTGAAAAAGTAGATCTCTGTCCTCATTTGTAAGAGTCACAGTAAGAACTTCAGGGAGGTGGATAGGCAAACGGTAAAGATACAAATATATATATGTTCGTGGTAATATGTACTATGAAGAAAAATAAGGCAGAGAACAGGGATAAAGAGGGGTGAAGGCTGGGGAGACGGTGGAACAAAGAGAGATAAACTCTTTCCTGAGGAAGAGAACACTGAAATGTTATCAAGGCCCAGATAATACAGCAGGACCAGCTCAGCTGGGGACCTAAAACATAGCAAGCTGTTCCCATGTGCAAAGCACTGTGCCATCAGCTTTGTATATATGAACCCATTTCGTCTGCCCAGCCACACTCCTCTGATTCCCCACTGTTCATGAATGAGGAAACAGAGGCTGAGAGAGGCTGTGCTCGCCCGTCTATCACAGGGTTCGTAAGTGACGCAGCTGGGGCAGGGGTTTCCACCCAAGCAGCCTGAACACAGTCTTTGGTTTTGAGGTCCACTCAGCTTTCCATTTGCTTACTGGGGGGCGGGGCTGGAGCTGATGACAACTTGCTTTAGGAGAGGCAGAGACAACCAAGAAAACCTATCCCATTATTTGACTACTTCAGCTCCATCTCAGCTCTCACTCAGCCCTGTCCCCGCCAACACGAAAGTGAGAAAATGCATTTTGGTTTCTAAACAGAATGTAGAGTCAAAAATCCAAAATACAAATGAAGAATAAAAGCATCAAGCTCTTTCCATTGTATTTCTTTTTGTACTATATTTCTCCCCAATTTATTCTATGCCCATTAAAATTCTCCTCCAATTCCTTCTATTGTTAATGAGCGAGCAAAGGAATTTGAACTTATCAAGAACTAAGCTTTAAAAATAGTTGATGACAGGATATAAAAATTCAAAGCATATGGCATTTTGTGTTGGATTCTAATTCTGGTTACCTTGCTCTTATTTTCTAGTTTGCACACCTTTCTGGTATGCCCATCACTCAACATACAACCTGGCTCCTAATAGGTGCTCAATAAATTTTTAACTGAGCAGTAAACCTGTAGTTCTATTTGTTTGTATGTGGGTGCTCTTGAGTGATTGTTTTCCAAATTCTTAGAGATCCTCAGATCAAAATCATTCTCTCAATATGAGGTGGTGTTATTTATAACACCCAGCCTGTGGATTGGTGTTGCAGTCATAAGGATTTTTCTGCAGAGCAAAGAGCAGAGTGAACTTTTATTCTCTTTATGCAAAAATCCAAATTAAAATCTTTTTGCTTTTGCATTCGGCATAGAATATTTAATTTAGGACTAGTTGGGAGTTTTTAGGATTTTTTACGATCAGTTGTTGAACTAAGGGCTTCACTGCTCCTGTGAAGTCCATCATTTCCTGGTATTAGATACAGCTTTTCATTTAATTAATTTTAATACAGTAATTTATTTTTATATTTTCCCCTAATCTTGTCAACCCAATGTGGATTTTGCTTTTAATAAAGTACAGGGTAAGCTACTTAAAGTGGACTAATTGGGCAAAGCCTGCCTTGTCCATCTGATCAGAACAGACATTTGGAAGAAGGTGGGGACGGGGGGACAGACAGCAAAAGAGTAGAAAACTCGTGCTTGGAATCCTTGGGACAGAGCCCGCAATGTGAACAGAACTTGGCAAGAACACAGAAGGTGCGAGTGAAATCTGCAGAGGACTCCAAGGGAGAGTTCAGAAAACTGATTTCCTTACAGCTTAAGCAGGAGAGAGAGAGACAGAGAGAGACAGAGAGAGAGAGAGAGAGAGAGAGAGAGAGAGAGAGAGAGAGAGAGAGAAATTCAGTTTGTGAAAGTGACTTATACTTTATTATGGTGTCCTATATGCAATTCTTAAGACAGTCTGTCCCTCGGCAAGATTACTCACATGTGCAAGTATGTTCACACAATTTTTCTTTAAATTAAAATTTATTGGGGTGACAGTGGTTACTAAAATTACATAGGTTTCAAGTGTACAATTCTGTAATCCATCATCTGTATATCACATTGTGTGTTCACCACCCGGAGTCAGTTCTCCTTCCATCACCATATATTTGACCCCATTTACCCTCTTCTACCAACCCGTCACCCTCTGGTAACCACTAAACTATTGTCTGTGTCTATGAGTTTTTGTTTCTTTGTCTTGTTCCTTTGTGGCACACACTTTTATCTGGGTTCTTGTAACTAGATCTTTATTCTCCATGCTATAGGCAAACTGTAGACCTGTTTTTTTAAAAACTCCTGCCTTCCATTTCAGGTTAGCATCCATCTTGACTGTCAAGTCATGTGCTGAGCACAGCTAGACACTGGGGTCTGAAATGTAGTTCTTGCCCTACAAGAAGTTAAACTCTATTGATGTCAAACCCCCGAAGATCCTGGTTGTAAGATGGGCCCAGACTAATCAATCTGGAAAGCATGAAGTTTCACCCTTGAATTGATTCTGTGATCAGACTAGTGGGATCCAGTGGTCAGAGGCGCCGTTACAGAGCAAGGTGGTTTGGGTTTGAATCCTGAATCTGTCATTGACTGGTTACATGATCTTGGGCTTTGTCTAGTTTTCCACTTATAAAACGGGGGTGCAATAACATCAACCTCCTAGGGTTCTTAGAGGATTAAGTGAGTTCGTATACAAGTGGTTTAGTGTAACTGTCACATGGGAAGCACCATGTGTTCGTTAATACTTAATTTGTGTACTTTTCTGGCTGCAAGAGACAGAAACCCAGTATAAACTGGCTTAAGCAATAGGGATTCATTGGCTCACTGAACTTAAAATCACAAGGACACAACTGGATTCAGATGTGTGAATTATTTCTTCAGATTTTAATATCTATCTCTTTCTCTGTCTCTGTATCTGTCTCTGTTCCTCTCCCTACCCCTCTCCCTCCCTCTCTCTCTCTCTCCTCTGTCTTTCTGTGTGTTGGCTTTTGCCTCAGGCAGGTTTTCTCCTTTTGCAACCCACCCTCAGCCCCAAACAAAAATCATAGGCTTCCAGCATTAACTCCAATGAAAAAGAGAGATTCTCCTTTCCTATTAAATATCCTGACACAACTCCCAGGGCTGTGTCTCACTGGGTGGGCCTGAGTCACATGACCATCCCGGGAGTGTTCACTGTGAGGCTTATGGTCCTCCAACCACACCTGCATTGTGCGTCACTGTCATACACACAAGTGAGGAGGGGAAGGCTCCTTGGGCTGAGAATAGGAATGTGGTGACTCCCTAAGTAACGGTATTTTACCAAATGAAGAGAGCAGGGTGCTGGCAAAACCTAGCTCTCTACCACACATGCTGCAATCAGTTTCCTACATGTGCAAAGAGTCTCACTCCTGGGGTTCCTGGTGTAATGTGCAGTAACAAGGGCACTCACCATGAGGGCAAGCTCTGGCTTTTCCAAGTACTTTTTATCATGGGATATGTGATTGACTTCTTTCACCGGCTTTAATTAAAATATGCATCTCTAAAACCTAAGCACTCACACATGCTATCTGCTCCCTTTACCCGCTTTCTATTCTTTAAGAGCAGTTCAGCCTGAAGACCAGTTCATTGGCCATTGTGCTGCTGCTTTAGGCCGGTAGCCACCTCTGTTCTCCTGCCACTTTTTCTAGGACCTTCCCACCACTAACTTCTTTCACCTCCTAACAGTGAGGACCCGCACTCTTACCCTTCCTCACCTGCTCCCATGCACTGTCACAGCCTCCTAGCCTGTGGTCTCAGGGAAGTAATTGGAAACATGTTATTTTAACAAACACAACTGCCTCCCAGGGAAGTCCTCCAGTTTTATCCACACATGCATGTGTTGCTTGCTAAAATCCTAGCTATCAGAGGAGAGTCACGTAGGTAAAGAAGAGACAGAGAAGTGATGAGAACATGTCACTGAAGGGCAGGCATAGAGTGTCGGAGAAGAGACAGCCAGACCTCGGACAACTTCCTGAAGAGAAACCAAACAGTCCAGGGAGCATGCCTGAGGCTCATGTGCAAGCTGAGCTGCTGGGGCCACTTAGCTGACTACCTCCAATAGCTCTATTAGCTCCCCTTCTAACCTGCAATGGGGACTTTCCACAGTAACATCAGTCTGCATGCTGTCTTCTGGTGATTCACCACAAGGCCCTAAGACTTTGCAGAGTCCCCCCAAATGACCATATGACAGACTACCACATTTTCAGAGGTCCAGGATGCTCATAACTTTGTACTCCTACGGAAAGGGAGAGTTACGGGGACTGGTAATGGAGGAACCCACACCTACCGTGTTTCCCCGAAAATCAGCTCTAATGCATCTTTTGGAGCAAAAATTAATATAAGACCCAGTCTTATTTTACTGTAAGACTGGGTCTTTAATATAATATATATATAATATAATATAATATAATATAATATAATATAATACCTTGTCTTATATTAATTTTTGCTCCAAAAAATGCATTAGAGCTGATTGTCCTGCTAGGGCTTATTTTTGGGAAGCACAGTATAACACGAGTAAGCACTCATCAAATTGAAGGTATGCTCTCCTTTTAATATCTCAGTTGGTTGATTTGAGCCCTTTTCTTTGAGTTCATAATCCCTGGATGTGTACTGATGCCCATCAAGATTCCTGGGTTCATCCTGTGACATACAGAGCTCCGATATGAGCATTTGTGCCCATAATTTAACTCTAGGGAGGGTATGCGCAAGCATGGAATGTCGCCTCCATCCATTCTTTCATGGCTTTAACGCTGCAAAGAAAAATGGGCACTCCTTCACTAAGTACATATGCGTCGAAACATGGATTAAACAGCAATGGGTTAAGATCCTCTAAATGTTTGTTCAGATAAAAATGAAGCAAGGCAAGTGCATTTTTAAACAGTAAGGGAAATGTCAATCAAAGAAAAGATTTACCTGTCAGTGTAATAGAAACCCCATGGAATTTGCAAAACTCCATGAGTTTGAGCCACATGTCTGAAAGGTAGGTTGAGACTAAGTTAGATAAATCATGGTGGTTTTTGTCTACTAAAAATAGTAATATCATACTTTATCCTCTTGTTTAATATCCTTCTGCTAAACTGGCAGAACACCTGGGGGGTGGGTGTGCTTTGACCTGCAGTAGGAAAGAGTTCTGCATTGGATTCTGCCATTAACATATAATTTGTGTAATGCCTTCCAGATGGTACCCTGTGTGATATTTCTTCATATAATAAATGTGTGCCTGATGTATTCCAGGCAATGTTCTAGGTCCTATGGAGTCAGAGGTGAACAAGTATGAGTGGGGTGGGGGCAGAGAATGCATAAAAAACAGATAGACAAATAATAAAATAGTAGATAAGTGATAAGAACTTTGAAAATTGGTTCAGTCATGGCAAATACCTGGTAGCTCTCTCAGAGTCTGTGGTTAGGAAAGAGCGCTTTGTGGCATTTAATGTCTGAGTGAGCCACTGTGTGACAGTGGACAAAGACTGTTTCAGCCCAAGGGGACAGTTAAAGAGGAGTGAGCGTTCATTCACTCATAGGTCCATTCCAGAAATACGCTGAGCATTACTGAGCATTACTGTGTGTCTCAGGCATCAGAAGTCCACAGCGAACCAAACAAAGATCTCTACTCTACCGCACCTACATTCTAGAAGAGGAGGTGGACAATAAACTAAAAGCATAATGAATAAGTGATATCTCCTGTTAGAGACTGATAACTGTGATTAAAAAAATAATGCATGGCAGGGGGAAATAGAGAGAGTAAATGACAGGGAGTGGAGAGAGGGCCAGGGGCAGACAGCAATATTACGTGGGAATATTACGTGGGAAGCAAAATTTCCCATCCGCACATTTTTCCTTTTTATTCTTTGAATAGCTTTCAGTGAAGGTAGACCTCACTGAAAAGGAGTTTTGAACACGTGATGA